>NW_015647013.1:76324-118390 GCF_001515625.1 Sinocyclocheilus rhinocerous | reverse complement strand
TTTTTTTTTGCACCCTCAGATTCCAGATTTTCAAATAGTTGTATCTCGGACAAATATTGTCCTCCAATCCTAACAAACCATACATCAATGAAAGCTTATTTATTCAGCTTCCAGATGATGTATAAATCTCAATTTCGGAAAATTGACCCTTATGACTGGTTTTGTGCTCCAGGGTCACATATTTCATCTACATAGTGGCAACCTGTTCAATCTAACAAAGAGTAACTACAAATTAAGTGATGCTTTCAAATACTTTTAAGAGCTTTTCCTCATCATTTGTTTTCTTAAACACAGATTTTAGTTCAACCAAGCAATTTGCTCTTTGATGTCATTCTATTACTTCTGTCAGACATACTGCGGGTGTAATGCTTAATAACAACATGACAAATCTCCTGTCAGAACACTAGAACCATTAATTAAAGACGAATGCTTAAAAAACAGGGTCATAAAACAAGTCTGGCCAGGTCTCTCATCCTGTTTTTGCCACACAGCCTGGCAGTTCTACCAGGTGAGTCACATTAAAGAATGCCCAAACCAAAAGCTATGTTATTGGGATCAATAATAGCTAGTATTTCACAACTCAAAAACAAATTAAATCGGGTAATAAAAAAAAATTTAAAAAGATAATTTTTTTTCTCTCTTTCTAAATGTGACCCTGGACCACAAAACCAGTCATAAGTGTCAATTTTTCGAAATTGAGATTTATACATCATCTGAAAGCTGAATAAATAATCTTTCCATTGATGTATGGTTTGTTATGATAGGAGGACAATATTTGGCCGAGATACAACTATTTGAAAATCTGGAATCTGAGGGAGCAAAAAAATCTAAATATTGAGAAAATCATCTTTAAAGTTGTCCAAATGAAGTTCTTAGCAATGCATATTACTAATCAAAAATTAAGTTTTGATATATTTACAGTAGGACATTTACAAAATATCTTCATGGAACATGATCTTTACTTAATATTCTAATGATTTTTGGCATAAAAGAAAAATCTATCATTTTGACCCATACAATGTATTTTTGGCTATTGTTACAAATATACCCCAGCGACTTAACACTGCTTTTGTGCTCCAGGGTCACACATACATCAGAGAGGACGTGCTGTCAGGCACCAAAACAGAGATGTAGTACCTGATCAAAGCCCCGGAGGGCGATACTGCGCACCATCACAGTGGTGTCCAGCCCAATGCCTGTAAGGAAGCCGGCACATTCCAACGCTACATCTTTACACACACACAGTGAAGGAAAAGAGTAACTATTTATTAAAATAATAATAATAATAATAATCATAATCATCATCATATATGTGTCTTTCTTTTCTATGCACCATTTCCTGCAAAAATAAAAAAATAAAAATAGAAACTCACTTTGATAAAAAAAAAAAAGAAGACCCAGTCTATTTAACAAAAATAAATGTGAGCCTGGAGCACAAAAGCAGTCTTAAGTCGCTGGGGTATATTTGAAGCAATAGCCAAAAACACAATGTATGGGCCAAAATTATTGATTTTTCTTTTATGCCAAAAATCATTAGGACATTAAGTAAAGATCATGTTCCATGAAGATATTTTGTACATTTCCTACCGTAAATATATCAAAACTTAATTTTTGATTAGTAATATGCATTGCTAAGAACTTCATTTGAACAACTTTAAAGACGATTTTCTCAATATTTTGATTTTTTTGCACCCTCAGATTCCAGATTTTCAAATAGTTGTATCTCGACCAAATATTTAAAGCTTATTTATTCAGCTTTCAGATGATGCATAAATCTCAATTTCAAAAAATTGACCCTTAAGGCTGGTTTTGTGGTTCAGGGTTACATATAAATATTTACTAAAGTTTTGTTTATTATTTTAATGCTAATTGATTATGTTATTAATCTCATAGTCTATGAGGGAATACTTCTGGAAAAAAAATATATATATAAATTAAGAGTTTTAATAATAACTATAATAATAATAAAAAGTAATCAAATGGCTGTTTAGGAAATCACTTGGTGGCTTAAAAAAATCTATATGTTATGTGGAATAATCTGTCATTGAGTGTGTTTGCTTGCACAATCATAAAGTAATTATGCTTAATAACCTGAAAAACATGTAAAGAAATGTAAACGCCTTAGTGTTTTTATATTGAACCCAACCCTAAAGATTTTCACCCACTACATCATTTTGTTCTACATATAAATTTGTACATGCATTCTGGCAAAAAAAACACTAAAACAAAATCTCATGGTAACACTGTTTTCATCTTAAGCTGATTTATCAGCATTTGGTTGAACATGTAAATGCACTTATTGATTAATCATAGTGTATCTGGGTAAGTAGACACCCCCCTGTACAGAAAGTGACAGCTTTGAAGGATACAACTGGCACCAACAACCAACCTGAAACACACAGAAAACAGCAACTGCTGAGATCACAGATGAGCAGCATGAACAACAACATCAACAAGTCTCAGCACATAGGAAACACGATGCAAAATGATGCTAAACAATCTAAAGAGATCAAAAAATTGCACAGCGCTTTATACGAACACTAACATCAAGATGACTGTGTGTGTGGTCGGAGACGTGTGACATCAACTTTAATCTGCCCTGAGATTCATGGTCACGGTGAAGTCTAATTGTTAACACAAGGCCAAATCCTCGAGGACGTCCCGACACGGTACTGCTGAGTGACACCCACTTACACCAGAGCAACATCACCCGCATTCAGTGCACAACGCTGCTAATGCACATCTGCACTTACTGCTCTTTTGTGCAGCAGCTTATGGAGGGTTTAGGAGCAAAATCTCAGACCTGTTTTCTGCCGTTTTAGCAGCAAAACACATCCCTGAGCTTCCACCCGCCACAGTGTAACATGTCTGATAATCCTGCCTGGATTAGAACGAACGGACATTCCATTTAATACAGAATGACTAATGTAGGATACATTCTCATGCATTTAGGTCTCATGTATCCAAATTCATTTGCTTTTGCATAGGCAACACTTCTTCTTCCTTCACACGTAATCTGTTGACCACCAACGTCATTCAGAGGAATTATTTGTCTGTTGTGTTCTACTGTATACTAAAATTAGTCAAATTATTGAATCAATTTAACTCTGTTGAACATGCAAAAGAAAATTTAAAATCTGTTTGCATGTCCACACACATTCACATAACATTTTAATGGCATATATACACTAGTGGTCATTTACAATCATAATTTTTTTTTTATGTTTAATTATTTATAATGTTAATTATTTTTTATGTTTTTGAAAGGTTTTATTTGATCAAAAATACAGTAGAAATTTGTAATATTGCGAAATATTATTAGTTTAAAATAATAAGTCGTTCAGATTCCTTCATTAGGATTAACGGCTCGTGTGAAGTAATGGATGCCAAAAATTCAGCTTTACCATCACATTTTAGCATATATTGAAATGAAAAAAGTTATTTTAAATTGTCATAATATTTCGCAACATGACTGTTTTTTCTGCATTTTTCATCAAATAAATGCACCCTTGGTGAGCATAAGAGACGTCTTTCAAAAACGTAAGAAATGTAATTATTCAAAACTTGACCAGTAGTGTATAATTCAACTTTCAGATGGTGTATAAATCTAAATTTAAAAAAAATTGACCCTTATGACTGGTTTTGTGGTCCAGGGTCACATATTAATAATACTAAAACATTTTTAATATATGTTATATAGAAGTATGTTACATGTTATATACAGATGAAAAGTTCTAAATTATTCTTTGTAAAAACATACTGTATTAATTCTATATAATCATAATCCAAGCCTAGACTGAGCATAAGAATTTATTTAATTGTGCATAGTCCAACGCAAATGAATGAAAACGTGCATAAAACTATGCCATATGCCATATGCCAATTTTAAATAACTACATACTAAAAATTTTTTTTTAAATGCATAATCGTATAGCCATGTTTCCCAATCACATTACCTCTCTCTCCCATAAATATATTTCACTCTCATAAACACACACACACACACACAAAACGCAGCTCATATTTGATCATGTCCTTAAATAACCTCAGGCATTTACTGTTAGGCCTAACATAACATTCTCTTCAGCCCAAGTCTCACTAGCGAGAGAGAGTTGATTCTGGGGAGTGTGTGGGAACTGCGGTTACTGTAGACTCGGTCAACCTCGGCCAGCACTTCTATAATAACCCTGACCTTGACAAGATCGGCAAGTCTGCCCAGACTGAGCCTGCTTTCATTTCAGCAGAGCAGAGAGAGATAACAGGACAGAGGACTATTTACTGCACGAGCATCTGTGGGTCACTTGAACCACAGGCAAAATAGTTACCTGGTTCCTTCAAAACAAGGTATTTTCAACATTGACAGACAGAATGCATGTCCTGACAGACGCTCTGTTGTTTTGGTGGAGACGACTGCACAAGTCAATGTAAAAGCCTTTCCATGCGTGCCGATGGTCTTGTTCATGCCCATCAGTCACCAAGGTCTCGCCACTTCCACAGGATGAGCACGGTTTCTGGCAGCGGTCTGAAATCACACCTGTACCGCTGACAGCTCAACAGCAAAACAACATCACCTGTCTGAGAGGATGCGGCCACGACAGAAACTATGGCGTGACTAACTGAAAATATTACATGAGTTAAAGCAGAGGTTAATCTCTAAATAAAGTTATAAATAAAAAAATTAAATATAATATGACCACCAAACCAGTCATAAGGGTCAATTTATATATTAATGCATCATCTGAAAGCTGAATAAATAAGCTTTGTTAGGATACGAGGACAATATTTTGAGATGCAACTATTTGAAGATCTGGAATCTGAGGGTGCAAAAAAATCAAAATATTGAGAAAATCTCCTTTAAAGTTGTCCAAGTGAAGTCCTTAGCAATGCATATTACTAATCAAAAATGAAGTTTTGATATATTTACGGTAGGAAATTTACTAAATATATTCATGGGACATGATCTTTACTTAATATCCTAATGATTTTTTTTGGCATAAAAGGAAAATCGATAATTTTGACCCATGCAATGTATTTTTGGCTATTTCTACAAATATACCTGTGCTACTTATGACTGGTTTTGTGCTCCAGGGTCACATATAAATGTAATTAACTTGCAAACAAATGCAGCTGGCTAAAAGTGACAAGCATACTTAGAAGTACGAGCGAAGCAACAGGTGAAGCAGACAGGAAGATGATGCTGAAACACAATAAAGTGCTTCCTTCTTAAAGGGTGAAAATGTTTGCTCACATGTTTGGTCTGGTCCACAATATAAAAGTCACTTACGTTTTCTTTGGAGACTCGTTAAGCCAGAAGACATAATCGCTCGTGATCCCGAACTCTTCGGCTCCTGGGATCTGAAGGATAAACCACACAGATAAATCATTTTAAAGATGAAATATTCAGCATAAGTAACAATCAATTTAATAGCTATTATTTTTAAATATATATAATTGAATATTTAAAGCATTCAAATCAATATAAAACCATTAATACTATCAACAGTGCATAATAAATGTACATGTACTATATATATATTATAATATTAAAGTTACTTTAACAACTACTGTTATACATGTATAGTAAAAAAAAAAATCAATTATATTAAATATTTGATGAGTTTAATATAATCGTTAAATAATCTCTAAATTATTATTTTTCATCAAAACTGCAAAGATTTAATTGCCCTAAGAAAAGACATCACTTTCTTTAAATTTAGCATTTCTTGCCTATTTATTTACTTTTTTAAATAAAACTAAAAAATAACAACTGCTGTTGTAAATAATAATAATAATAATAATAATAATACCACCAATAAAATAAAATGCTTCCAATATTTCCATACAACATCACTCAATTTAACATATGCATTTTTCATTACTTTAATTTAAAAAAATTATGAATGTAAAATAATCTTTCAATTTATTATTTTTTTTAATGAAAACAATATCACAATGCAAAACATTAACTGCCCTAAAAAGAAGTAGGGTTGTCAAAATGGCTGAAAAACTAAATTAGAATTTTGTACTTAAATATTATCAAAATTCGAATTATATTCGAATTTAAAATTCATAATTTCAGTTAGGGTGAAGAAAAGCTTTTGGCTTCTCTGCTGAGGCCACAAGAGGGCGCATCGAGCAAAACATTACTAATGCACGTTTATTCAAAGCATAAGATAACATGACTATCTGTGAAAAAAGTGCATAATTGTTAAAATAATGTTTATAAACCAATTATAATTAAGTTGCTTAAACAACTATAAACAAAACAGCATCATGTATGTATGCATAGTTTAATAAAAAGGGCCTAAAGCCAATCACACTGAGTACATTTTTCATTTAAAAACATGAGATGCAGTGGGATGGGGAAAAAACCCCTGCCATAAAGTCTCGAGATATGTTTTTTCAAAGTTGGATTTGCATTCATTTTACATGGCTTTCTAAACATGCGGCTCTTTTGTGCGAGATGCGAGTGCAACACTGATAGATATCCCTCTATAAGATGCGATAAATATGCGTTCTGTGTGAATGGCTTGGTTTCAGTTTCGACGTAAACAAGATCTTCTCTGCATTGATGTTCTCTTTTCCTGCAATATTTGAAATTAACGCAGCAGCGCTGCATCTAGTGGCTTCAACTGGATAGGCTAACAAAAACATTAAAATGCAATGACTCTTACATCGTCATCGCATCTCGTGCGCTGCTGATAAGGCTGCCTGACGCACACCTAAAATTCGAATGCAACGTTTATTTTAAATTCGACGAATATTCGAAATTCGAATTTTTTTTTGACAGCCCTAAAAAGAAGCATCACTTTCTTCAACTGTATAATTTTTAGCCTATTTACCCCAAACCCAGGAAAATAAAAATGTTTGAGATCTACTGGAAAATAAAGAGTCTTTAGGCACTACATTTTATTTTCTACATTACATTTTCTATTTATTTCTTCCCAACAGCCTTAACGACAAAATAATAAACAGTTAAAGATGCTCTCGATTGACAAATGGCCTCTAAATGAAATATATAATCCACACTGAACAAAGTAGATATTATTGGTGATGTTGTTTTTTTGTTGTTACAGCCTCAGCCATTGTTGACCTGCAACATATTTCACAAAATCTACAGTTCGACGGTACCTTACCTGGCCACAACAATGCAAATCACCACAGATACCCTCACTTTTGAGATATGCCATACATCCACATGATATATATATATAAAAAAAAAAATTCATACTAATGGCTTTGGGAAATAAATAAATATAAAAAGATGCCGTTTCAAACAAACATCAAATATACTGTATATACATACACACACACACACACACACACATTTTAATTACTTTTTCTTATTTGTAAGTCGCTTTGGATAAAAGCGTCTGCTAAATGACTAAAAGTAAAGTAAAAGTAAATATATATATATATATATATATATATAAATACACATATATAAAGAAGAATAGTATAATATATGGAGTAATAATAATAAATAATATACGGAGAGTATATAGTTTTTATTTGTGTGTGTGTGTGTGTGTACAGTAAGTGTATGGAAAAGTGTATTTAAATCCAGTGTTTGGAAAAAATGAAAAACCTGTAAAAACCCATGCATCTTTATCAGACCTGGAGTGCCCTCTAGTGCAAAGACTGCTGCGCTTTACATTTGATCAGTCAGACATCTGGTTTTTACCACAAGATGGTGCTGTGCATAAAGTGCTTGTGAAAGTAGTACATGAAACAAAACCTACATCGCCACTCAATATTATATGAATATTATAATACGCTCTGATCAGGATGAAGCTACACTTATGACTAGTGCAATAAAGCAGCTCTGGCTATAAGCAAAGTCTCTACATACAGTCATGCCAAGCATCTCTGATATAGCTTCATGAAACTCACCAGTCGTGAGTTTTGTGATCCAGGGTCACATTGCAGTCTGCCTTCAGTTAAAAAAAAAGACTTTGCACCTTTAAATAAAATGCAAGGCAAATTTCTGTTGGATTTGTGGCCGCACCTTTAATTTCACAAAATTCTCACTGCAGCATACTGGAAATAAACACATTGGAATAAAATGTTCCAGACTACAATAAGACACCGCTTGTGTGATGAGCACTTTATTTACAAATATAATTAAAAGCTCTGACAGAATCATGCCTCTTAACCTGAAAACAAATGTAAAGTGCATGCGACAGTAAAGCGTTTTTGTTCACTATTTGAGACTTTGTAGAAAATACACAACTGGAGAGGATGCCCAGAATCGAAACAGAAACCCCAATCATGAAATGAGACAATTTCACCAGTGACTGCAGGAGGGAAAGGGTGGGCGAAACATTTATTATATATAGATGTGTGTGCATGAATATAAAAAGAAATTGAAATTCAGTTAAAATGTAATAGGAAAATAAGTAAGTTCTCCATAAAGCCTTAGCAAGATAACTGTTTTTTTCTGTATTTTTGATCAAATAAATGCAGCCTTGTTGAGCAGAAGAGACTTCAAACTTTTGACCGGTAGTGTATATTGATATACTGTACATGACTGATGAAATGCTCTGCTCTGTAGATTGGCCATTGAAAACCCTATATTGGCAGACCACTATTGATGATAAACAAGTTAGAGTCAGGGTTCATTAGAGGTTAATAACAGGACAAGACCTTCTGTTCAAGGTGTGCTCGGCGCAGTGAGACTTTCTGCTCCAGTTTCTGTTGCTCGCGCTCGTGCTGAGCCTCGGTCTGAATCTTGATCTTGCTCTGGTACGCATTGAGTAACTCCATCTCCTGCTGCAGCTGCTGCCTCAGAGCCTGGCACTCGGCCTCCTGAGCTTCATCCAGACGGAGCTGCACAAAAACACACACGAGCGCACGTGAGCCTCACACTACAGCACAGTTGCGGTTAACCATCAATGGCCTTCTTGTACAGGCAACGAGCCGAGACTGGAATTTCAAACAGGAGGCCTCCGTTTTTTCTTTATGTTAACTTTTAAATCTGTATGAACTATCAACAAAACAAATGCTCACATTAGCTGTTCCAAAATGGCTTATAAACAGTGTTGGGGAAAGTTACTTTTAAAAGTAATGCATTACAATATTGCGTTACTCCCTAAAAAAAGTAACTAATTACGTTACTTAGTTACTTTTTATGCAAAGTGATGCATAACGTTACTTTTTAAATCTGGGCAGGGTTTGCTTGTTTGCTTTTAATTAGTGCTGTCAAACGATTAATCGCATCCAACATAAAAGTTTTTGTTTACATACTATATGTGTGTGTACTGTGTATATTTATTATGTATATATAAAATACACACACATACAGTATATATTTTGAAAATATTTCCATGTAATTCCATGTATACATTTATATTCATATAATTGATATTATATATAAATATTTTACATGTATAAACTTAACATATTTTTATATATACATGCATGTGTGTGTATTTATATATACATAATAAATATACACAGTACACACACATATATTATGTAAACAAAAACTTATTTTGGATGTGATTAATCGCGATTAATCGTTTGACAGCACTACTTTTAATTTAAAAAAAGTTCTTCTTTTACAAATATAAAAGCCCTTTCACAACGAAAGTGAAATGAATACGCCTCGGGCTGAAGGAAATGTAAATTCACGTCTGTACAGTAGAGGGCGCAGCTCAAACAAATTGCATGAAGAATATGACGCAGGAGAATAAAGATCAACACTTCAGCAATAACAAAAATGAAACACAAATGTATCATTTTTGCTTAGTATGGTTGAAATGGATCATCGAAGGTCAGTAGCAAAGACATTGGTTAATAAAATGGGAATTAAATGCATAAATTATATTATTTAACATATTTAATTATTGTCGGTTTGTGTAATCTGATTACGTAACTCGTGTTACTTGTAATGCGTTACCCCCAACACTGGTTGTAAATAACAAATTCTGTTGCATCTTAAAGATATCCTGAAATCAAATGAACCCTTACTTTAATAAGAGTGCATTTGTGCCCGCCTACTTTTTTCAGCGGCATTGACTCCCGAAATATTTTTTCCATTCATTTTTCCCATAAGGATTTCAAAAAGTCTTGGTTAAAGTATTATTAACCAAGTCAACCAGCTACAAGGTGAATTATAACATTACAAACTTTTATTTAAAGCAAAAAAGTATTTGAAAATCTGACAAATGGTACAAGACCATACTTAAAGATTTACATCTGAGACGAGAGACAGACTCGATTATGTCACGTCACGGGAGAAAGATTCCTTAAAGAGCTTTTTTGGTGCAATTTGCTATGACACTGATTGGTGGAATTTTCTATATAGCATTATGAGTAATGTAGTTTTCCACCACAAATTCAGCTGTCAAAGAATTACTAAAAAAACAAGTTGAAATAATGCAAATGGATGGCTTCAAGAAAAGCATATACCTCAGAACAGTAGTTCTGTACAGGTTTATAAGTAGTTAAAAAATAGTAAAATAAATTTCCTTAAGGAGAAAATGAATGGAGTTTTTACTTCCAGAACCTGACTGCTGCACTTCAGCAAACATCATTACAAATATCACTACAGTACACTATTATCCACTATTTATCCTTTTTCTCTCAAAAATGTCACATTATGAACATTAACTCTTTCCCCCCAGTGTTTTTGCTGATTTTCACTAAAATTTCATGGCTCCCAGAATATTTTGTTGTATGAATATCTGAACATGCAATACATCAAAACAAAGATCAGACCCTCTACCTTCAAACTAAAAAAATCAGTTTTATTCTAGCTTCAAGCATTATTTTTTTTATCAACACTTGAATGTAGGTAGGTTTCATAAAAAAAGCAAGATTTTGAGCAAAAAACTGAGAAAATCGCATTTTTATCAAATACTACATCTGGATCATATTCAGTAATATTATCAAAGCAAAGATGCAGTAGATGGCTTCCATCAGCACTCCCAAAGCTTGCACAGGCCTTTATCACTTTCAAGACTCATTCTAGAGCACTTTCTAGAGCATTTCTAGACTCATTCCACAGCACTTTTCCGACTCATTCTAGAGCACTTTCTAGAGCATTTCTAGACTCATTCCACAGCACTTTTCCGACTCATTCTAGAGCATTTCTAGACTCCTTTCTAGACTCATTCTACAGCACATTCTAGACTAATTTCTACTCATTCTACAGCACTTTCTAGACTCATTCTAGACTCATTCTACAGCACAGTCTAGACTCATTTCTAGACTCATTCTACAGCGCTTTCTAGACTCCTTTCTAGACTCATTCTACAGCACATTCTAGACTCATTCTACAGCGCTTTCTAAACTCATTCTACAGCACTTTCTAGACTCATTCTAGATCATTTTCTAGACTCATTCTACATCACTTTCTAGACTCATTCTACAGCACATTCTAGACTCATTCTACAACACTTTCTAGACTCATTCTACAGCACACTCTAGACTCATTTCTACTCATTCTACAGCACTTTCTAGACTCATTCTACAGCACATTCTAGACTCATTCTACAACACTTTCTAGACTCATTCTACAGCACATTCTAGACTCATTCTACAACACTTTCTAGACTCATTCTACAGCACACTCTAGACTCATTTCTACTCATTCTACAGCACTTTCTAGACTCATTCTACATCACTTTCTAGACTCATTCTACAGCACATTCTAGACTCATTCTACAACACTTTCTAGACTCATTCTACAGCACACTCTAGACTCATTTCTACTCATTCTACAGCACTTTCTAGACTCATTCTACAGCACATTCTAGACTCATTCTACAACACTTTCTAGACTCATTCTACAGCACACTCTAGACTCATTTCTACTCATTCTACAGCACTTTCTAGACTCATTCTACATCACTTTCTAGACTCATTCTACAGCACTTTCTAGACTCATTCTACAGCACATTCTAGACTCATTTCTACTCATTCTACAGCACTTTCTAGACTCATTCTACATCACTTTCTAGACTCATTCTACAGCACATTCTAGACTCATTCTACAGCACATTCTAGACTCATTCTACAGCACATTCTAGACTCATTCTACAGCACATTCTAGACTCATTCTACAACACTTTCTAGACTCATTCTACAGCACTTTCTAGACTCATTCTACAGCACAGTCTAGACTCATTCTACAGCGCTTTCTTGACTCCTTTCTAGACTCATTCTACAGTGCTTTCTAGACTCATTCTAGAGCATTTCTAGACTCCTTTCTAGACTCATTCTACAGCACATTCTAGACTCATTCTACAACACTTTCTAGACTCATTCTACAGCACTTTCTAGACTCATTCTACAGCACAGTCTAGACTCATTCTACAGCGCTTTCTTGACTCCTTTCTAGACTCATTCTACAGTGCTTTCTAGACTCATTCTACAGCACTTTCTAGACTCATTCTAGATCATTTCTAGACTCATTCAGAAGATGTGTAATAGCGCCACCGAGCTTATAACAGTGAAAATACGGAAACCCGGAAAATTCCGTGTTTGGCAGGGACAGAGTTAAATGCTCTGTCAAAGACATTCCAAGTGTATATTCCTTACAATGATCTCACAGAGCTACTAGAATGTGAACGTATTGGCCTCTATAATGGTTAACAGTGTTGTTTCTTCACTCACTGCCTGCGATGCCATCATCTCGTTGATGCTCTGCTCGTACTGCTCAGCCAGGATGGCCAGTTTGCGCGTTTGCTCGTCCTTCAGGGCTTTTAGCACCGTCTTATGCTCGCTTTTGGGGGTCACCTCTAGCTGATGGTGCCGCAGGGCCTTGTACTGTTTGGTCTGGACTTTACATGTGTCCTGGAACTGTTTCTTTATCTGGAGCTCCATCGCCTGCAGGAGACAAGACTCAAAGTAGAATAAACACAAACTGACAGCCTTTTCAGAACAAAAATTACCATCTAATATGAGTTTTGCCTCAAAGGATTGTGAAATGGAGCAAACTGTGGCTTTTTTGGTAACACTTTACAATAAGGTCCCTTTATGTTAATGTATTAACTAACATTAGCAATAAGCAATACATTCACAGAAAAAAATTAAGAACTGTTCATTGTTAGCTCATATCATCTCAGGTCCATTAAATAATATTAGCAGATACGGATTTCGATTTTAATAATGAATTAGTAGATGTTGAAATTAACATGAAGACTGATAAATGCTTTAGAAGTATTTTCCATTGTTAAGTTTCAGTTTGTTGACTAACAAATGGAACCTAATTGTAAAGTCTTACCGCTTTTGTATATTAAGATGAGCCATGTGCAATGTAATGTTTAAATGTTAAACGTTTCTCAGATAAAGAAACGTCAGAGCATCATCAGGCCTCGACTGACCTGCTAACGTTCATAAGATCTACCCAGTTTCTAAAATACAAAGTTAATGCTCCAATCACAGTCATAGAAACAATGAGACCTACATAGATTTTGTAGGTTAAATTCACACTATATATAGCTAAGCAATCGTTCACGATTGGTGGTACCTTGAGGTTCTTGGGCTGCTGCCGTAGTTCGAGCACATGTTTCCGGTGCAGTTCTCTCTCTCTCCGGTTGTTGTATTCGATCTGGTTCTCCAGCTCCGTTTGGTGCTGCAGTCGGATCAGATCCATGCGAAGTTTCTGTAGGGTCTTCAGCTGCCTGTGCTCAAGTTCTTGGGTCGACTCGTCTTGCCTGATCAACATAGCGTGCTCCATTTCCTTCTGGGTCTTCTTCTTATTCAACTCCTGACAGACAGAGAGACAGAAATTAACATTACAATGTTACATTATTAAAATAATAAGGTCTCTTCTAAATCTACTAATATTTTTACATATCCTTAAGAAAACTAGTGGTGTTTTCCTGTACAGAAGTCGCCACCACAATGCCATGTGATTGCTAAGGTTTTCTGACTTTTATTATATATGGATACTTGCCACGGTGGTTGCTATGGCACTGCTAGGTTGTTAGGGTGTTCTTTGGGGTTAAGGTCAACAGGTGATTTAGTTGCCCAAAAGTTACAAAACAAAGTTAGGGGTTTAAAACAAACCCCTAATCATAAGTATGCACAACAATAATAATAATACTAGTACTAATAGCTCACCTTAGTAAGCAAAGGTTACAACAGTAAAAGGTGTGATCAAATAAACGTGTTGATATGCAAGTGGAGATATGCAAAATTTGGACTAGGATTGCAAACCACTGGATTATGCATCATCATGTTTGTTGCTTTATTTTCAAATCAGATTAATTGAAAGCAGTCATCAACCCTGAGAAACGGTTCAAATTTTGCATTATCCCTGGGAAAAGCCTTCATACGATTATCCTGCATATATACATATACATACACACTACCGTTCAAAAGTGTAGGCTCGGTAAGATTTTTTTTGTTTCGTTTTTGAAAGTCTGCAAGGCTGCATTCGTTTGATTGAAAACAGTAAAAATAGTCATACTGTGAAATTTGGTGCTCAAGAAACGTATCAATCTTGAAAGAGCAGAAATATTTCGTAACAGTCTACATTTCTTTGTTTGTCTTTATTAATTAATTTAAAAACAACAACAATCTTACTGACCCCAAAACTTTTAAACACACATTTTTATCACACAGTCTTTTTTTCTGACTTGAAGCATTTCATCCCCACCTCTCGTAGCTGCTCCTGCTCAAACTCGTGCTTCTTGATAATGATCTTGCGTTTGAAGGCTCTGCAGTTCCTATCATAGAAAGTCCTCTGTTGACCCAGAAGCTGAGCCTCCTCTTCTGCCTGAGAATGCTGAATGTTCTCCTTATGCTTGGAAAGCCTCTCCTGCTTCTCTTTCTTAGGCGTGCTGTGGTCTTCACTCATTTCCTGAACAAAGAAACATGAGAAGAGACAAAAGAATTAAAAGAAGTGAATACCCCATTTTTAAGTCAACATGAAATGGCATTTGCAACCCATTTTACTCTTGCAATGTAGTGTTTTTTCAGTGACAACTGAAACTAACAACTGAAGTGACAACTTATTAACTGGATTATAAAGACTTTTCAATATGATGCAGATAGAGGAGAAAGGACTAAAAAATTTGATGGCTTGGTAAGTTGAATAGTAGAGTTGTTTTCCTATTTTTCTTTGGAATAATATTAATATTTCAGTAAACAGTGTCAATTTTAGTTTCAGCTTGTAGGAACTAGACAAGAACCTCTTTGATCTTTTCCTTGCACAGCTTATACTGTTTCTTCTGGTTATCGAGGAAGTTGGTGAGTTCTTTCTTCTGCTGGACCATGATTTGCTGCTGGAACTTCTTCTCATCAGCTGCCAGTGTTTTCATCTGAGGAACACCATGCAGATTTATCATTAATAGCAATGCAATTTCATTGCATTTTCAGTATGTGACTGATTTTTATTTTATTTTTTATGTTAGAAACTCCTGAGAAAAGCAAACTAAAAAATCCACACCGTCCCATTTTCTTCTCTGGCTTCATTAACATATTAATCAACATATGCTACATGAATAATTAGCATTCATCCCTTGGCTATTTACATGCTTAGCATGCAATATGGAAAATAATAATATAAATCGGGGGAGCTTTCACATGGATCCACATGAACTTCTGCACTAATTTTTTTTTTCAACTTTGTGCAGAGATTTTAAACTATATAATTTATTGTTAAGGTGTGAAAGTCCCAGAATAACCATTCTGGATGGTATATTGTTCAAATCATAATTTTTAGTCAACATCATGTCAATTAATCGACCATTTTTTTATTAGCTAGTAACTATAAACTCTTTGGGTCTCAACAGAAGAATAAAGAAAGATCACCCACTTCTTTGTCCGTTTGGATGGCGTGCTTCTTGGCAAGTTTCTCCAGCTCAATGAAGGCATTGTTGGCGTGGGTTTCCAGTTCTTTTTGGAGCTTCAGTCTGTGCTCATCCATCTCTGCCTTCAGCTTGTTCTCCAGAGCAATCAGCTGCTTCTGGTGTTGCCGTCGCATGCGTTTGTACCCCGACATCTGCTCTCGGAGCTCATTTTCCTGCTCGTGTTCATGGATCTGACGCGTTACCTAGATGCAAAAGAACTTGGTCAGCGAAGGTGAACTTTTGAGAGGATTGTGATGAGATTTTTTCAGTGGAGCAAAGTGCAAAAATCAACCCACAGACCGTTCTTGGGAAGAACTGACGATTGGATGATGGTGACCAAAGGTTGCATTATTTCTAAAATTTGGTGCAACTTTTAAGACATTGTCAGATCATTCAACATTACGTATCAGGTTACATGCATTTCCCTAGTTGAAAACTAACAATTTTGTCAATTTTTAATCCCTATTGGCACATTGTCACCTGTGGGAATGTTTCTAAAGCATCCCCAAAAATAATCTCGGGAAATGTGAGGATCTGGAAAGAGAAACGAGAGATAGTCCAGTGGAATAATTCATCAGATATTGTCCATTGATTAACCAGATCGCATGATGATCAGTGTCATCTTTCACATTATGAGAGCAGAATAACCAGAAAAAGCCATGAAATCTACAGCACAGCCATTGATAAGACTAAAAGTTCTTGTGATCTCAAAGGCGCATGAAAATAACAAACACTATATGTGACCCTGGAGCACAAAAGCAGCCTTAAGTCGCTGGGGTATATTTGTAGCAATAGCCAAAAATACATTGTATGGGTCAAAATTACCGATTTTTCTATTCCAGATTTTCAAATAGTTGTATCTTGACCAAATATTGTCCTCCTATCCTAACAAACCATACATCAATGGAAAGCTTATTTATTCAGCTTTCGGATGATATATAAATCTCAATTTAAAAAAATTTACCCTTATGACTGGTTTTGTAGTCCACGGTCACATATTATTATGCTGACAAATAAAAAAAATCCAGCCCATAATTATTAATTGTACTGCAATATCTAATTGTGACAAAAAGGGAAAAGTTGCAATGGTGAATATTACACATCTCAACATTTTCTAGATCTAGAAGGTCATAGATGCCTCTAAATATAAAACTGAAAACAGAAAAACCCCACCGTTCCCTTGACTTCAGCAAAGCGCTGCAAGACAAACCTGGAAGAAGGGCGCGTCCAGATCAAACTGTTCGTTGAGTTTCTCGTAACTCCCACCTGAACTCCTCAAGCCAAACATATTGGCGAAATAAACCACCCGTGAGAACATCGAGAGCCGCCTGCACTACATCCCCCAAAAGCACTCGCTCAAATCCCACCGGGAGAGAAAGAGAGAGGGGATAAAGAGAGAGGGTGAACACTGCTTCTCCTCTCTCCTCGCAGGTGCGCCGTGAATGAATGAGGTTCTCAGAGAGGCCTAAGCAGCGTTTAGTAGGCCAGTCACATGAGACGCCTGTCGAAGGGGGAACTTTCCTAATCAGAAGCCCCACTGTAACTGCAGTCACCAATCCAATCGCTTTCTGCCCAAATGCCCCTATCAGCCACACTGAAGGGGCATGTGATAGCACGAAGCCCTGGCGGCAAAGCAAGAATGGGAAGGAGGAGTGAAAGAAACGCTTGCAGGTTAAAAGTGTAACAGATGATAATTCAACTTCAATTTCTGACCGTCTGACACATGTGGAGCTAAAGTGTTCAACAGGCATTGCGTTTTTGTTTTTAGCATGCATGCATATATATACACACACACACACACACACACACTACCGTTCAAAAGTCAGTAAAAATGTGAAATATTATTATAATTTAAAATAGTTGTTTTCTATGTGAATATATTGTAAAATTTAATGTATTGCTGTCCAAGAGACATTTCTGATTATTATCAATGTTGAAAACAGTTTTTGTGGAAACTGTCGTTCAAAGGCTTGGGGTAAAATGAAAAATAAATGCTGTTCTTTTTAACTTTTTATTCATCAAAGAATCCTGAAAAAAGTATCGCAGTTTCCCAAAAAATATTTGTCAGCGCAACTGTTGATAATTCTAATAATAAATCAGCATATTAGAATGATTTCTGAAGATCATGTGACACAGAAGACTGGAGTAATGATGCTGAAAATACAGTGTTGCCACCACGGGAATAAATTGAATTTTAAAATATATTAAAATAGAAAAGAGTTATTTTAAATGGTAATAACATTTCACAAAATTACTGTTTTGCTGCATAATCAAATAAATGCAACCTGGGCGAACATAAGAGATTTCTTTCAAAAACATTAAAAAAAAAATTCTTACTGACCCTAACCGTTGTGTAACTATGTTTATCACACACTTTAAAAATAATGGCTTTTATCACTAAAGACTAAGAGTACTACATTCGTATTAGTAACCACAGTCATAATGAAATCAGTCACAAAGGGTGGCTGTGGAACTTTGTGAATGTTGGTCGTACCTATTCTGTGCAAATAAGACTTTTCTAAGGGCACTTATGAAATTTCATGACTGTTAGGTTGCTGCCTTATAAGATGGCATCCTATGTAGGGAGCAGACAGCATGGCAGTTCACTAGGTTTTGGAAGAAAGCTGAGGAGTCAATGTAAATCCACACTGTGAGCAGGAAACAACTACATTCAAAACGGCTGGAAAACGAAACAAAGAAACGTGAGATTTATGTTGGGCATCAACTGGAGATTTCTCAGATTCTACATTTAATTTTACAATCTGTAACAAACCTAAGATATTCTCACATTCCCTTTTCCATCCATATAGTTCTGCCAACACATCTACATATCAATTTCATTCATTCAATATGTGACCCTGGAGCACAAAAGCAGTGTTAAGTCGCTGGGGTATATTTGTAGCAATAGCCAAAAATACATTGTATGGGTCAAAATTATAGATTTTTCTTTTATGCCAAAAATAATTTGGATATTAAGTAAAGATCATGTTCCATGAAGATATTTAGTAAATTTCCTACTGTAAATATATCAAAACTTAATTTTTGATTAGTAATATGCATTGCTAAGAACTTCATTTGGACAACTTTAAAGGCGATTTTCTCAGTATTTTGATTTTTTTTCCCTGCATAGCCCAGATCCTTAAGTCTCCTTCCATACAAGCATAAAACGCATATCGATAAATAAACAGTGCATACTTGATTCCACCAACAAGTCGATGGAAAAAAATGCTACGCCATACCCATAAACCCACTAAAGCCAAACTCCTTTGTGGTCATCTGAAATGATAGATGAGTGTCTGTAGTATCAGACAAAGTCCACTGCGCTTGTCTGCCCCTAGAGGGTGCTCACGCTCCAGCGAAACGGGGCCAAAACAGGTGACATAATCATTTAAATCAAGCACACTGCCATCGACTACACCGCCTGCCCTTGATCTCCATTCATTCATCTATTAGGGTGGAAGTGGTTGTATCACAATGGATTATTTTGCATGCTTATTTGCATAATAAATTCTTTATTTGCGTCGTAAATGTCTGACATTGACCCTATGCTTTTTTTTTTACCCAAAACCCCACAGGACTAAGAATATCCTTTTGTGCGGGATCACAGCGTATTAACTAATAGTAGACAACAACACTAATGACTCGTGTGAGGAATGCAGCTGGCTGTTGCCCGAATCACGTTGCCTTGACAACAGATGTGAGAGTGAAAGAGAAAAGTAAGACGCTTTTTGTCTTCCCCCCTGAATAAAGAGGAAAAGAAGGAGGCAAAGACCACCGAGAGAAAGAGAGAGAAATGACCGCAGTGTATTAAAGCAAAGGGATGACAAGAAAAAGAAAGAGTAAAGCAGGAGAGGAGGGGGATGAGAGGATGATGTCATTATTTTTCCTCACCAGTGAAGCAGACTTGATGGTGGTGAAGCGCTCACGGTTTTTATAGTTATGAGCCTGAGCTCTTTCTGACGAGGACGGTCGCAGGTCCGAGCGGTGGTCCCGATGAGGAAGGTCATCACGGATAAACTGATGATCCTGAGGACAAAAAGCACATCAAAACATACTCTCTTCAAGCTATACATTTGAGTTTTACAGTCAAACCACAAATTATTCAGACACCAGATATAATTTTTTTACTAGTGGGTGCAGGACACTTTATGTAATAATTAATTTATAATTTATGCATTTAGCAGATGCTTTTATCCAAAGCGACTTACAGTGCATTCAGGCTATACATTTTTTACCAGTAAGTGAGGATAGCAAAATAAAGTGAACTGTGACATATTATACCCAAAAATTCTTCATACAGTGGACTACCAGTAAAATTTGGGACCAAAAATTATTTAGACACTTTGACCTGACCATGCTTCTTTAATTGCTAATGAAGCTTATTCACGTTTCCGTGTTTCTCAGCAGCGGACGTCGTCGTAGTTGGGTTAACTTCGAGAGCGGTGAATGGGAGAGTACCACAGATATATGGTTTGCATTCCCAGTTGCTCAAATAGCAAAAGAAAAACTCCACGATAGTGTTTTCATGACTTTCAATAAAAGGACAAAAATTGAGAGAGACTGATAACGGCTGTCAGAAGAGAGAGCGATGTCAAATTTACCGTTCCTCCCATAGACGCTGCATTTGAAACACCCTCGCATTAGCGTTAACTCGTTTTTTTGTCATTTGATGCAAAGTATAGTGTTATAAAAATACATACATAAAAAAACTTTCGAGGATTTACGATGCTGATGACCGTTGAAACGCGTCATCACAGTCTTGTGAGAAGGGTCCATGTGAGCTTTTTACACCACAGACTGAACAAAATTAAGCATTGCTTGGTAATTAGTTGAGCTAAATTGGTTTTATCTAATTGTGTACTTGCATTTAACAGCTGACAGCTATTCAACCGAATTCATTACATACCTTTCTATCAAAGTTACCTGACATTATCAAGATGAGTTTGTTCTGACACAGTTTAACTCTGAGTTCTGGTCATATTTCATTACCGTTTAATAGCGAATAAACTGTGATAATGTGAGAAACATTGAAGGTGTTTGAATAAATTCTGGCTTGACTGTAGGATCAGCGGAGACGTTTCTAAACGACACTGTTCAACACTAACAAGCTCACTATCTTAAAATATCTTCATTAATCGACCCACGAGCGTCGCTGAAGCGTTCATATTCCTGAGGGTTTCGTCTTCTCTCAGTGAATAAAATGAAGTTCAGTTCCCCCAAAGTCTATTCATATTTCTCCTGCATTCTGATGTAATTTACTTGAGGACGAAAAGTTTCAATCAATCATGTGTGGGAAAGTGGATCTGAACTTCCAAAATCGCACACTTTTCATTGAATGTAAAAAGCACTAGAGGGGAAAAAAAAAAAAAAAAAAAAAAAATTCTTAAAAAGCTGGTTGGCTGTGCTTGTTTGTAGGGACTCAGTCTGACAATTATAACAATAACAATTATTATTAATATCATTATCAAAGAAAAATACTGCAAAGGAGATATTACTAATGTGATATTTAAGAAAAAATGACAATAAAAATATTTTACAGTACAACTGTAAAATTACAATATTAACATTTATGAATGTTCATATATTTATTCAATTAAATCACAGCCTTTGTGATTTGTTGTCAAATGTCAATGACTTTTGAACCCTTTGACTATGACTAACAACAACCGCAAAATTAATTTACCCGAGTGTTGTTAGACAAGCACAATTTAACCACAAAGAACAACATTTAGGGTTGGGTACCAAAGCAATATGAACTGTGAATATTAAAATGCAAAAAGACGGTTTAAATATGAATCCTGCATGTTCCGCTTGCCTCTGTATGTATGAATGGCGGAAACGCGGTTTTGTTTACTACACAAATACTGAAGCACGCGTGACGCTCGCGGTGATTTCCGGCCTCTGCGTCTCACTATATGATGGCATGAACACAAAAACGTAATCTCCAGAGCTGCTGTGAGAGTCACTTCGTGAGAATTTTCCCGTTTCATTTTAGAAAACTAGCGTCATCATACTGTATACACACAGTAGCTTCATGGCAACCTGTCAAAATAAAAGTACGGTTTAACATGTAACAGAAATATATTACTCTTGTATTACTTTTGTACAGTATAATGTACATCTTTAAATATTCCATTTTCTATCAAATTTAAATAAAACAATTAAATGATAAAAATAAATATTACAACCAGATTAATCACTTAATTGTAGAAAAAAATAATACAACTATTAGCCTATTAAAAATTATTAAAAGGAATATTCACAGTTTTTCTTCCTTTAATTTTCATTTGATTTAAAATAAATGTTTAATGCCTTCATTTGATTTTCAGAAAAATTAAAACAAGAATTTCTGAGGGGGGAAAAAAAATTGTTCAAAATGTTGAAATTGAGACTTTTAGACTTATTTTTTCACTGAAATAAATGTTTTCGTAATTACACAGAGAGTAAAGTACCGAAAAAAGGTACCGGCACCGAAATTCAGGTACCGATACCGGTACCGTACCGGTTAAAATGTGAACGGTACCCAACCCTAAATATAGTACGTACTAGCTATACAGCATACAGTAGTCTCAAGCACAAGTTTGCATATTTGGTGGAGAGGAGCGCCACTGAACTTTTTCATCTTCAATCTAATAATAACTTTAAGTAAGTATACCTTCTCCGTGGCCTGAAAGACTGTGTGTGTACCATTAAAACTCTAACAAGCCAGCCTTCTGAGAATTAAAGAGCTTGACAGAGAGAAAATCATAGGAATTGACTTCCAGGAACGGACTGGAAAGCATATGTGACCCTGGAGCACAAACCCAGTCTGAAGTCGCTGGGGTATATTTGTAGCAATAGCCAACAATACATTGTATGGGTCAAAATTATAGATTTTTCTTTTATGCCAAAAATCATTAGGATATTAAGTAAAGATCATGTTCCATGAAGATATTTTGTAAATTTCCTACCATAAACTTCATTTTTGATTAGTAATATGCATTGCTAAGAATGTCATTTGGACAACTTTAAAGGTGATTTTCTCAATATTTAGATTTTTTTGCACCCTCAGATTCCAGATTTTCAAATAGCTGTATCTCAGCCAAATATTGTCCTCCTATCCTAACAAACCATGCATCAATGGAAAGCTTATTTATATAAATCTCAATTTCACAAAAGTGACCCTTATGACTGGTTTAGTACTCCAGGGTCACATATGTTCTATTTTTGGTCGTCAGCATCAATGCACGTACGCTAAGCATTTAAATGAAAAGGACTGCAATGCATTTTAAGCATTGTGGAGATTTCAGTGTGTGTTTGGGACCTTTTTGTGGTGCGTGGAAGACTCGAGGGTGCTGTCGTAGTCGTGGTGCAGCTCGGAGCAGGAGTCGTCTTGCACCTCCTGCAAGCTGTTGACGCTGCTGCTCTGACTGCCAGTGCTCACGGAGGTGCTGGGGATGGAGTGATTACTGCCCAAACTGTTCATCTTACAGCCTGCCTGATCTCCATCCTGTGCAAGAGACAGAGAAACTGATCATCCTTACTGAAAACCCCTATTTATTTCAATTACTGACAGCACTTTGCACATCTCACTGCAAGGCCTGTGATAGCAGTTGAGCAGAGACACATTCACACCATTACTGAAAGTCACTTAATAGTTCAATATTGTTCAAAATAGTGTATAGTCCCACCTTTAGTGTAGTGCAAGAAAATATATAATTCCATGTACAGTCTGCAGTATATACTTCCGTAAAATATACAGTTCAGTTAAAGTCAGTAATATTCATTTCTGTATATTATAGTATCAAATTTACACTTTAGTATATCTTCACTACAGTTCAGTAGGTTATTGCATTATTGCATTTAGCAGAAGTTTTCATCCTAAGCAACTAAGAGAGAGTTTAGTATAGTATATAGTTATATCTCATGTCTTTTTCAATATATTATATAGTATCAAAAGTATAGGGTTGGTAAGATCTTTTTTTTTTTTATGATGTATTGTTTTTGAAAGAAGCCTCTATTATACTCCCAAAAGCTGCATTTATTTGTTAAAATATAGTAAAAACTGATTTTGTGAAATACGGTTACAATGTAAATGAATTACTTTAATATATTTTAAAATGTAATTTAATCCTGTGAACGCAAAGCTGAATTTTCAGCAGTCATTTTGTTCCAGGATTCTTCAAGGAATAGAATTAAAAAGAATTTGAGATAGATTTTTTTTATTTTTTTTATGCAAACATCTTTACTTTCACTTCTGATTAATTTAATGCATCCTTGCTGAATAAAAGTATTATATTCTTTCAAAAAAAACAAAAAAAAAAACTTACTGACCTTTGAACAATAGTATATTTTAGTAAAGTACATAAAGCTACAAATATACAGCAAATATCCGTAACTGTTTATCATATACTGTGGTTGTGTATAGTATAGTACAGTCTAGTATGTATCATATACCCTCAGTTTAGTACAATATACTGTAGTTGACACTGACAATTCAGTATAGTACTATATGTGAGCCTGGAGCACAAAAGCAGTCTTAAGTCGCTGGGGTATATTTGTAGCAATAGCCAAAAATACATTGTATGGGTCAAAATTATCAATTTTTCTTTTATGCCAAAAATCATTAGGATATTAAGTAAAGATCATGTTCCATGAAGATATTTTGTAAATTTCCTACCGTAAATATATCAAAACTTAATTTTTGATTAGTAATATGCATTGCTAAGAACTTCATTTGGACAACTTTAAAGATGATTTTCTCAATATTTAGATTTTTTTGCACCCTCAGATTCCAGATTTTCAAATAGTTGTATCTCGGCCAAATATCGTCCTCCTATCCTAACAAACCATGCATCAATGGAAAGCTTATTTATTCAGCTTTCAGATGATGCATAAATCTCAATTTTAAAAAATTGACCCTTATGAATGGTTTTGTGATCCAGGGTCACATATATGATGAAGTATACTTTTAAGTGAATTATTTATAATGTAGTCAAGTTTAGTTTATTACCCTTAAGTCTAATTGTGGCTCTTTTCATCCATTAAATAAACAGACTGACACTAAATCCATCTGTAGTCTCAGTTTTTTCTATGAAAACTCAAAACTGATGTTAACAAAGCATCGGCGGCAAACACGTAAAGGACATTTTTAAGCAAGAGAAACCAGTGGCTGCCAAATCTGCTGTGTACAACACGTAGCCACATGCAACAACAGGAAGCATGCCGACCACTGAGAAACTCACACAGGCAAGTATGAAGTCAACATGTGTGTATGACACTCCAGGGGGCCTTTCGCTTCTCAGAGTATTTCCTGTACCCACCTCCTCCTCTTCCTGAGACTCCCCCATTGGGCCGTTGTGTTTCTCTTGGTAGAGGATTTTTTTCATTTTACGGTACTGCAGGTTGTCCAGCTCTCTCACTGCATCCTTCGTCCTCTGGATCAGATCGATGAGGACCCGTGGAGGACGCTCTCTCCTCACGAACTCATGCTGGGACGGACAAAGAGGGACAGAGAGGGCATTTGTGAAATGTGACCCTGGAGCACAAAGGCAGTCTTAAGTCGCTGGGGTATATTTGTAGCAATAGCCAAAAATACATTGTATGGGTCAAAATTACTGATTATTCTTTTATGTCAAAAATCATTAGGATATTAAGTAAAGATCATGTTCCATGAAGATATTTTGTAAATTTCCTACCGTAGATATATCAAAACTTAATTTTTGATTAGTAATATGCATTGCTAAGAACTTCATTTGAACAACTTTAAAGATGATTTTCTCAATATTTAGATTTTTTTTTTTCACCCTCAGATTCCAGATTTTCAAATAGTTGTATCTCGGCCAACTATTGTCCTCCTATCCTAACAAACCATACATCAATGGAAAGCTTATTTATTCAGCTTTCAGATTATGTATAAATCTCAATTTTGAAAAACTGACCCTTATGACTGGTTTTGTGGTCCAGAGTCACAAATGTGTTTTTGCAATTTTACCCATGCTAAGGCAAATAAAGTGGTGATCAAATGTATAAACACAGCTTCTGTGCATAACCCTCAGATTCTGGGTTTTATTCAATTTATGAGTGGATCGCTTAGAGGAAAGTGTGTTTTTATTTGGCCCCGTGTTCACCTGAAAACCACAAAAATTGCATTCATTTCATAAAAGCAAATATTTCAGGAGAAGCATTTGGGGGTTAAGCATGATGCAATTCAACTGCCACAAAATAAACCCACGTCTCAATCCTCTCAGCATGCCGGATTACTCCGCTTGTGCTCCTAATTACGTCATTTCGTCTTTGTCCTTTGCTCACTAGAGGGTGCTCATGTGTAATGTGGCCTCGAGTGGACACATGCCATATGGAGGAGGGTTTCTGACATGGCTGGCTAAATGTGGACTTGATCTCACCTCCTCAATCGAAATAAAAAGCGAATCGACTCGAGAGTTCAAGTGGCTGCATGTGTGCATCTTAACTGGGCTCGCAAAACCACAAACCATGAGTCTTTGAGAACTAATTGGGTGTATGCAGTTTTTCCATTACTCAACTGGGCCAACTGGAGTCATTTGTTCATTTATTTATTTGGGAGAAGATGGTTAGGAGCACAATCCAAAATCCAAATCAATTTCTGTCCCATTCCTCGAAACAGTCGCTCTTGAACGTTTACCGTAAATCCTCCAACTCCAACTTTATTTATAAAGCACCTAATAAAACAACTAAGTTGACCAAAGTGCTGTACAGTAAGTTCAATTAAAAGAATATAAATGCAAAAATACAAAAAAAACAAAAACAAAAAAACAACATCAATACAAAACATACAAGACAGACCCAAAAGGGTAACTACAGCGACAATACCTCAGCACTCATCCCTGATCAAAGGCTAATGAAAAAAAAAATGTTTTTAACTGCTTCTTAAATTCATTCAAAGATGATAATTGTCACAAAGACACTAGCAAACCGTTCCAAAGCCTTGGGGCAGCTACCGCAAATGCGTGGTCACCTCTGAACTTTAATTTTGATCGAGGAACATGTAGGAGATTTTGTCCATTAGATCGTAATGATCTATATGGGCTATACCATGCAGGGATTTCAAAACAAAAATTAAAATATTTAAATTAATTCTATAAGGTACTGGTAACCAATGCAATGATCTCAAAACAGGGGTAATGTGGTCATACTTCCGAGTACCTGTCAGTAGTCTTGCGGCTGAATTTTGAACCATTTGTAATCTGTCCAAAAGTTTTGTTTGAGTACCGTAATAAAGTGAGTTGCAATAATCTAATCGAGAAAAAAATAAAAACATGAATAAGCTTCTCCAAGTCTATACGTGCTAAGAAAGGCTTGATCTTACTAATCATTCTTAATTGGTAGAAGCTAGCTTTGACAACTTCACTTATTTGAGAGTTAAATTTTACAGCACTGTCACAGATCACACCCAAATTTTTTACTTGATGTTTCCTAAAAGGGCTTAATGTTCCCAAGTTAACTCCAGCTGTATCGCTCATTTCAGAGGGACCAAATATAGTGACCTCTGTTTTCGATTCATTAAGACTCAAAAAGTTAGCAGACATCCAAGACTTCACCTCATCTACACAGGCCAACAAACGCCCCAAGGCACTGGAAGAATTTGGGTTAAAAGACAAATACAACTGAGTGTCATCAGCGTAAGAATGAAACGACACACCATATTTATCCAAAATCAATCCTAACGGTAGCATATACAGAGAAAAGAAAAAAGGTCCTAAAATAGAGCCTTGCGGGACACCACAAGAAATGGGTGCCAATGCTGATATAAACTCTCCCATGCGGACCGAAAAACTCCTATTTTGAAAATATGACTTTATCCATCTTAAGGCATTTCCACAGATACCCACAGATGTTTCAAGACGAGATATAAGTATTTGATGGTCAATCGTATCAAACGCTGCCGTCAGATCTAAAAGTAAAAGTACAGTAACATTTCCGAGATCAGTCGCAAGAAAAATATCATTAAAAACTCTCAGCAAAGCTGATTCAGTGCTGTGATGTTTTTAAAAACCTGACTGAAACACTTCACAGATCTCATTTGCATCAACAAATGACTGAAGTTGCGTGAGAACGCTCTTCTCCATAATTTTAGCCAAGAACGGAAGTTTTGAGATTGGTCTAAAATTAGCTAACACACTCTTATCCAAATTGTATTTCTTCAAAAGGGGTTGGACCACTGCATGTTTACAGTAGTCAGGCACGACCCCCGAAGACAAACTCTTATTAATTATAGGCACTATAAAAGGGCCAACTGAATTTAAAACTTGCTTTAACAAATGGGTCAGAACAATATCTTGAGGAGAAGTTGTAGACTTTAGTCTGAGTATAATATCCTCAAGGATTGAAAGAGAAATTGGCTCAAAATTGGAGAAAGTAACACCAGATACCGATTGCTGAATGACATAAGAATAATGACTAATGTTATTACGTACATCTGATGTTCAATTTATGATTTTTTTTTTTTAAAGAATTGCATAAATCAGCAGACAGGTCTCCTACCACCTCTAATCTAGGATTAATAATGGAATCTATCGTAGAAAATAGAACCCTAAGATTATGACGATTTTTCTCAATAAGATCTGCAAAGTACCTCGATCTAGCATTTCTTACAGCCCTTTGAAATTTAGACAAAGAATCTCTAAGCATTTCATAAGAAATTTGTAATTTATCTTTTTTCCATTTTTGTTCCCATCTTCTACAAATCCTCCTTCTGAGACTCTTCGCAACAACTTTTCCTCTAAACCATGCATCATGAAGATCTTCTTTTATGCATTTACTTTAAAAGTATGTTTGAGAACATATATTTTGCTCTAAAGCAATAACCTTTCTTATTGGACTGCTTGAGGCGGACTGGTTAATTATAAACAGTTAACTGCACAAACTCCTCTTTGAAGTGGACTGGTTTCCTATTTTTGTTTGGCTGTGTTGACATTAACATTATCTTTCATTTGACAACATATCATTTACTTTAAAGCACAAACCATTCTTGTACACTGCCATTTGATCATTTGGGTGTGATAAAGATTTTTAAGAAATTAATACTTTTATTAAACAAGTGTGCATTAAATGGATCAAAAGTGACATTCATAATGTTAGAAAATATTATATTTTAAATAAATGCAGTTTGTTTGAATTTTCTATTTATCAAAAATTCCTGTTTCCACTGTGAAATATTAAGCAGCACAAGAGTTTTCAACATTGATAATAATCAGAAATGTTTCTCGAGCACTAAATCAGCATATTAATATGATTTCTGAAGGATCATGTGACACTGAAGATGCTGAAAATTCAGCTTTGCCATCATAGGAATAAATGATATTTTAAAATATATTAAAATAGAAAACAGCTATTTTAAATTGTAATAACATTTCACATTATTACTTTTTTTACTGTATTTTTCACCAAATAAATGCAGCCTTGGTGAGCATACGAGATATCTTACTAGGGCTGCACGATTTGGGGAAAAAAATCTAATTGCGATTTTTCTGTTTAAAATTGCGATTTAAATGCGAATTTTTAAACAAATTAATAAAAAATAACAGTATAATAATTAGATAAAAATTAATGATAAGATAAATAACAATACTAATTTTATTTTACAGAAAACTATTGTTTTACAGAAAACTGCAAGGTTACTTGTTAACATACAGACCTATAACTGTACATCATATGATACTGTTATGATACAAATCTTTGACAGTAATTTCTTAATTTTTATCAGGAGGTATTTAAAATCAAAAATGGATTCCATGTCTTTAACATGAAATATGAACCATTTATACATCCACTGTGGGGAAAGAAAAAAGAAAAAAAACTTCTGTACACTTCTATACACTGGAGAAAAATAATAGATATAAAAATATAATAAACATATTATCATGTGTTTTTCTTTAAAAAGAAATGAATGCTAAACACAATGTAATGTCTGTTTCATTCATACTGGACGCCAGAGGGCGCCCTCGTGCAGAAACTCCACAAATGCATCACAGAAGTAATAGAATTCATGACGTTCCAGGAAATCCCTAATATGGGCAAAGGTATCTAGCTATCACTGTGACTGAATTAAAAGCAGCTAGAAACGTATTTTCATAATAAAGTCAATTTATAATGCAATGCTAATCGACATAGCCTTTATTGCAGTATAGAATATATTTTTATTCTGTAATAAGAAACCACATCAGATCAGAAAATGAAGTTGTCTTAAAACACTCGACTGATGTTTTGGAGTAAAATTATGTTATAATGTTCTCATTAAGTTTGAGAGGATGTTTGGAGTGTTGCTTAATCAGATGCACGTTATAAACTCACAGCGCTTGCAGAGATGAGCAGCATTTACTACTGGCGCTGTGCAAACTTGTGAGCAATGATGCAAACTTGTTCAAGATGGACTAGTTAATTCTAAATGTTCGTTAACAGTCAACAAAACCTCGTTTTCAGTGATGACAAAATGTAAACTGCTCTAAAGCCTAAACTGATCTTGGAGGCCAAATCAAAGCGGACTGGTTCACCTTTTTTTGGTTTTCAATAACAGCTGATGTTCCCACTCTCAGTGATTTGGAATGGAATCACAAATTCAGCTGACAACACATTTCGTTTAAGCAGGTCATGTCTGTGTTGCGAGCGGGTAAAGCAAACTGCTCAACAGTTAAGCCCGGCAAAGACAGTTACAGCTAACAGCTCGGTGATAACACCGATAAGCATTCGCCACTCTAAACGGACATCTGTGACTGACCAGCCTGGGAAGAAACTAATCTACAGGATAATCCCATTTAAATTGAAGAAATTACATAATCTGAAGTCTTGCAGAGAGCCAGCTCTTGTCAGATCGTAAGTGATATTCACTGCTCGTTCTCAATCCACAAGACCTCTGTAGGTCAAGAACGGAGGTGGATTTAGACCCCATGTGAGATTAAGACAGCAGTTGGGAAGCTGCAAATGGTGGGAATAGAATAAATGAACGCTAGACTCAGATTAATGACCTCTTTTCGGTCTTAAGGAGCTTGGAAGGACAGTCTTGAGATATTAAAGAGGAATGGGAGAGCAAAACTGGGTCGAAATTCATTTTTCCCCCCAGTTTCAACCTCTGCATGGATTGATCATGCATGACCCAAATTTTTGATGTGAGGCCAGTAATTAGTGAATGAATCATTATTTTGAATCTGTTCTTTCTATTTAGAGAATTGGCCAAACGAGTTAGCAAAACAGTCTGAATCAATTCACATTGGTTCAGACCGCTCTCTCACTGAATCATCTGAAGCGGTTTCTCAGTCAGTAAAACAGAAAGACAGTATTAAGATACACAGAGAACAAATAGCACTGGATGAAGTGGATATTCACCAACAAAACAAAAAACTGAAGGAAACAAAAGGCTACTTTTTGAGATGTAACTTTGAAAAAATTTAGTCACTGACTCATGACTATTTGGTCTGAACAGCCTCAAGTCTTATATTACTGCATTATAGATACATGAATACTAGAAATATTCAAGAAAATTAAAGGAATATTGCACCAAAAATTTTAAATTGGTCCCACTTTAAGAGGCCTTAAATACTATGTACTTACATTTAAATTAATCATTTGGTACAATGCAATTATTGTGTACATACATGTTTTTTACATTGTACTTGTATTTTAAAAATACCTGCATGTAATTACATCTGTAATTAGTTTCTTTAATTACATTTATAATTTCACTGTTGACCCATCCCTTACACCTTAAACTATGTACTTACATTTAAATTAATAATTTGGTACAATGCACTTATTGTGTACATACATGTTTTTACATTGTACTTGTATTTTAAAAATACCTGCATGTAATTACATCTGTAATTAGTTTCTTTAATTACATTTATAATTTCACTGTTGACCCATCCCTTACACCTTAACTCACCCTTAAACCTACCCATACCACCAAACCTGTCCCTAACCTTACCCGTATCCCACCTCAATAGCAGCAAAAGTGTTTTGCAATACAATATTAACGCAATAAGTACATTGTACTTATCTTTTGATGTAAGTGCATAGTAGTTAAGGCCACTTTATATAAAGTGGGACCTTAAAATTAGCTGAAAATGTACCCAGTCGCAGGCCATCCAAAATATACACTACCGTTCAAAAGTCTGGGATCAGAATGATTTTTTTTGCAAGATTACAGTTTTTTTTCTGTATTTTTGATCAAATAAATGCAGCCTTGATGAGCAGAAGAGGCTTCTTTAAAAACATTACAAGTCTTACTGATCCCAAACTTTTGAACGGTAGTGTACATGAGTTTGTTTCTTAATCAAACAATGCTATTATGGATTGTGGACTTGTATTTTAGCCAGAAGAGACTGTTTAAAGTTAACATTTCTTACAAACACAGATTTTCACTTCACACGATGTCCTTTGATGGACTGGAGTGGTGTGGATTACTTGTGGATTATTGTGATGTTTTTTGGACTCTCATTCTGACGGCACCCATTCACTGCAGAGGATTCATTGGTGAGCAAGTGATGCAATGCTACATTTCTCCCAATCTGTTCCCATGAAGAACAAACTCATCCACATCTTAAATGGCCTGAGGATGAGCACATTTTCAGCCAATTTCACTGTTCCATTATGACTTTAGTTTAGTTTAGTTTAACTTTATTGTCCATTCTGCTCGTCACAGAGCTGAAATTTGTCTTTGACACTGGTGACATAAATACAAATACAAGAACAATTTTTTGGGTGTTATTTAAAGTAAAATTCAGCATCAGAATTTTGAAGTTGCATGAGCATATATAGAATTTATATACATACACTATATAACTTTTTAGTGGTGTTTTTGCAAAAAAATCGGATGAAATCCTCTAGGCGCCCGTATCCCATCTGAAGTGCGTGCCTAGCATCAACACTAAGCTCTCAGGACTAAACAGGATTACCTGCATCCACCAATGAGATCAACCGTAACCTGTAACATGCACCCACACAAACAGACCCATACAGTGCGCAAACAAACAAACAAACAAACCAATCACACTGGTCGCACTATCCCTTAATGATCACGTATCCAGAGCTTCCCTGCAGCCAACAATTACCCATATCCCAACTGCACCGCTATACTCTATCACTCATTTATTTTGGTAACGATTTAAATCCATAAGCCTCCCACCACAGCACGATATCACGACCATTAGTCACCGCGCAGTAATATGTCCACCTACAGCCCCAGTGATTCAGTTGAGAGAAAGTCATGTTTATTAGTTACGTTAGACACGCACAATCGAAAATTCCTCCTGCTTTTATTAACCCTCCAAGGATGTAGTTGGCGCAGCAAATGAAAAAAACAGCATGCTCTGTGGGTTGAGCGCTTGGCTGTGCATATGAAAACGTGTATGTGTGTGAGTCAGCAGAGAGGAAGCCGCTGTCATGAGAGCAGGAAGTACTGACAGATATGGCGAAGAGGAAGTGCACTCACCAACTGCACAGGGGCATCTTTATCTCTGTGAAAGGGCAGATATTGATGTTTTTACGCATTATGCATGGCGTACTGGGGTTTAGGAACGCGTGGGTATACGTTACTCAGGCGGTTACTCTGTAATCAAGCGGACAGCAGAGTTTCCTGTGCTACAAACATATCACTAGTTAAACGAACTTACGATGAAAGGAGGAAAAAAACAAAACAGAGAGCAATATACAAAAAACACTGAGAATGCAACATTTACATAACAGTTCAAAAGCTTGGCAGATTTTTTAAGTTTTTGAGGCTGAATATATTTGCTAAAATTAGTGCTGCCAAACGATTAATCGCGATTAATCGCATCCAAAATAAAAGTTTTTGTTTACATAATATATGTATGTGTACTGTGTATATTTATTATGCATATATATTTAAATACACACACAAGCATGTACCTATTTGGTTATTTTTATATATTAAATATATTTATTTATAATATAAATATATGAATATAAATATAGACATGTAAATACATGTAAACATTTTCAAAATATATACTGTACGTGTGTGTATTTATATATACATAATAAATATACACAGTACACACACATATATTATGCAAACAAAAACTTTTATTTTGGACGCGATTAATCGCGATTAATCGTTTGACAGCACTAGATAAAATACAGTAAAATCTTTAAAAATAACTGCTCAATTTAAAATAACTGCTTTATTTTTTAATAGATTTTAAAATGAAACTTATTACTGTGATTGCAGGCCTGAATTTTCAGCATCTTTACTCCAGTCCTCCATGATCCTTCAGAAATCATTCTAATATGCTGATTTAACGCTCAAGAAACATTTATTATTAGTATCTATGTTAAAAACAGTTGCACTGATTAATATTTTTGTGGAAACCATGAACCACGATTTTTTCAGAATACTTTGCTGAACATAAAGTTCGAAAGAACAGCGTTTATTTTTATTTATTTATTTGCAATTTACACAATGTTCAACTATCACCTTTTAATCATTTTAATGCATCACTGCTAAATAAAAGTATTAATTTCTTTAAAAAGAAAAACCAAAACCATCTGTAGTGTACTTGCTTTGTTATGAATTGCACAATTTATGAATATGACACATTCCTGAAATGCAACTCAAGAAATTAAGCTTGTGTTGCTTTTCAAGCAACCGCTCTTGAAGACTGCTAAGTAAGTCTATTATTATGACTGTATCCATTTCTGATAAACCTGCTCATAAGCGACACATAAAAACTCTAGTTGACCACTTTATATCTCAGACAGTCTCTTCCTGCGTAATTCTGCAGTTCTTTGCCATTATCAGCTGTAATGTAAACCGGACCATATGCTATTAAAAGTCTCACGACTTGAGATTAAGCTGCATAAATTTACATTTCTAAGCCTAAACGTAACAATCCATGTGTGAGTATCACATGAGTACTTCACCTTCCCCCAGCAAGTGTGTTTACAAAGTGTGTTTGAGAACGTGACTCAGATTGGGAATTAATTAACAGTAGTGTGTGGGCACTCAGAAGTCGTGCTAGAACTTCGATGAGCAATGCTTATGAGTGACTTTTTATGTGGCATGATAATCTCCCCTGCATATGTGAACATTGTGTGCATGCGATTACTCACCCGCAGGAGTTCTGCTGAGGAGGGTCTGTCCTGAGCAATTTTTAGTAGGCAGTAGTCAATGAAACTCCGGAATGCATCCGACCTTCACAAAATACAAACAACAGTTACAGTATTATGCACTTTCATAGGATACTTCCTGTACAAATACAGTGGTGTCCAAAATTGTTAGAACACTTGGCACATTTAAGAGGCATGTTTCATGAACATTATGAAATGAAATCATGTTTTGGAGGCAAAAAAGGTCAATATCTTCAGATCTGTCAGGTGTTCTAATAATTTTGGCCATCACTGTAAATGACAAACATGTTTGAAGAAGTATTTACAGTCAACATAAACTCAACCTGTTGAATGTGTTACACGTCAATAAAAGTTTTTTAAACAAGCTTAAACCGTTCTCATACGGGGGGTGTCAAAGAAATGAATATATAAAAATATAAAATTGCGTTTTGAGAAGGGAAAAAAAAGGCGCGTACAGGCTCATGTTGCATTTTATTATTACAATCAGAAATAATGCAGGCTAAAGCAAAATGTTTACAAACATTATAAACACAGTTATTAGTTTCTCTCCACAACAAATCCTCTAAAGTTAAGACTATGTGTTTAGGCTATAAAAACGCCAATCCAAAAACAAATTAATTTAAGGTGAAAACAATAAAAGTTTTTTAAACAAGCTTAAACCGTTCTCATACGGGGGGGGGAGGGTCAAAGAAATGAATATATAAAAATATAAAATTGCGTTTTGAGAAGGGAAAAAAAAGGCGCGTATAGGCTCATGTCGCATTTTATTATTACAATCAGAAATAATGCAGGCTAAAGCAAAATGTTTACAAACATTATAAACACAGTTATTAGTTTCTCTCCACAACAAATCCTCTAAAGTTAAGACTATGTGTTTAGGCTATAAAAACGCCAATATCTAAAAACGTCAATCCAAAAACAAATTAATTTAAGGTGAAACTGATGCCTACCTCTCTCATTCAGCACAAATCCAAATGTTTCCATATTCATGACGTATCTGGATGCTAAAATATGATTTATTATCGGCTTTGTACTGACATAAAACATCATCCTTCACATCGGCTATATCAGCACAGTGAGGCGGTGGTCACGCTGAACACAACAGACTATGCAACGGAGCACTGTAACTTTTTATACGTTTCTTTAACTGTATTTTATTTTTATAATGAACAGGCTGCAATGTCACAAAAATATGTGTGCTTGAGACGCCGGCGCGATATAGTCATACCAACGCTGGTTGGTTATATAGAAGCAAGACATCATCCTAAACGGTCAAGTTTTTGCAAAATAAAGAAAACTACTTTCAGCCGTCTCGGTTTCCTTTCCGAGAGCTTTGGAATGCGTCACAATGAACCGTAACTCAGCACTTTTTTTCTTTCGTTTTGTTAATCTGTCAATGATTTAAGTGAATTATATTTCATGTACAGGCCCATATATTACTTTTTATGTAAGCTTATAGTTTTATTCTGTTTTCTCCTGTGTGAGTGTGTGAGAGTGTGTGTGTGTGTGTGTGTGTAAAAATCATATCTCCTCCATATAAAAACTGTGAAAACAATAAAAGTTGGTCACCGAAGTAACTTTTACACCCTCAGCAATATTCTGGCTCATTCAGACAGCCTTTCAATTTCCAGATCTATCAACGAAAGGCAACACTGCTTGAAAGACCAGCAGGCTTTCATTTCGCTGCAGGTCAGAGAGTTGAAGGGCACTGAAAGTTTGCTTGTGCAATAATGCACAAGATCAGGAATTGTAAAGAACTGACAGTCGGGGTTAGGGTTATTGCATAAGAGTTAAAGTGTGAGAGGAGAGTGTGGTTGAGAGAGTATATATATGTTTGATGAGTAGGAGTATATATACATATCTCTATACGAGTGAGTCAACTTCTGTTTTGTGACTGTGGAAGGACACTCACCACTCATTGGACTGTAAGGTGGGAGAGTCGTTTTGGGCGATGTGGTATAAGGCACTCATTGCGTTCATGTTGAAGAGAGGAGGCTTACGTTCAGCTAGAAAACAGCCGAGGTGTAAGAAATCATCAAATGTGCTGAAATTCTCAAACAGAAAATTTGTGACATATTGCATAGATTGTGAATAAATATACATGCATATGCTAATCAACAGCAGAGTTATTTCAAACATGTCAATATTTAGACTAAATCCCAGTTCGTCTTGTATAGCATGCAATATTAGGAGTAGCACACGTTAAAAATAAAGGTTCTTTATCGGCACTGATGGTTCCATGAAGAAACTTTAACATCCATGGAACATTTGCATTGCACCAAAGGGTCTTTATAATGGAAAGATAGGTTTCACAGATAATTAGAAATATTCTTTACACTAAGAAAAAAAAAATGGTTCTTTTAACTCTTTCCCCGCCAGCGTTTTTGAAAAAAGTTGCCAGCCACGGCCAGCGCTTTTGCAGATTTTCACAAAAATTTCATGGCCCCCAGAATATTTTGTTGTATGAACATCTGAACATGCAATACATCAAAATAAAGATCCGACCCTCTACTTTCAAACTAAAGAATCCATTTTATTCTAGGTTCAAGCACTGTTTTTTATCAACACTTGAATGTTGGTAGGTTTCATAAAAAAGCAACATTTTGAGCAAAAATCGCATTTTTATCAAATACTACATCTGGATCATATTTAGTAATATTATCAAATCAAAGATGCTGTAGATGGCTTCCATCAGTAGCCTATTCCCAAAGCTTGCACAGGACTTTTCCACTTCCTGGATTGACATTTCACTCTGTAACATTAGGCAGTTTTCATTTCAGCTAGTGTTGATGATCGCATTATTTTTCATATGCATATGCTTACTTATGAAATCGCTCGTTTCTGCGTCTTCCTGGTCTGTGTTTTTGATCGGCACTTTCAAGACTCATTCAGGAGATGCGTGATAGCGCCCCCTAGCGTATAACAGTGAAAACACAGAAACTCGGAAAATTCCATGTTTGGCAGGGAAGCGTTGTCTCATGAATAACGGAAAATTTCGTGATTGGTGGGGAAAAAGTTAAGAACTGTTTACTGAAAGGTACTTTAGGGAACCAAAAATGGTTCTTCTATGACGTTGCTGCGGAAACCTGCTGCGAACCCTTTTGGAACCTTAATTTTAAAGAGTGTGTGTGTTCAAAACCACAGTATGTCATCTGAGTAATATGCTACTTGCATATTGCACATATTATAAGTATGTACTCAGCAAGGAAGCACATGACAGTTCTCCAATGCAAAAAAAGACAATTTTATGAAGTTGTACTTTCCAATACTTGGATTTTGTTTGCTGCAAAGTGCACACTTTGCCAATGCCGTGCACACTTGAAAATTTTCCTTTTACACCAAAACATCACATCTGTCCACTACAATAGTAGATAATGGTAATAATTATTCCACCGCTTTCATCTACTACGTTTAATTTATGTTGTAATAAATGCAAGATACAAATGACATATAAAGAGCACAGTCATATAGAATTATGAGTAAAATTTCAGAGTCAAAAAAGGGTTAATTTTCCATTGTCAATAGTGTAGCGATGAATGAAACACTGCTTATACAGAAGTCACTTTCAAACCAAGCAGCTTTCTGTTGGTCAGCTTGGCAAATTCACGGGACCAACTTTTTAACGTAAAAAAGAAACACGGATGAAATATTAAATTAAAAAACTTGAAGACACTCACCCAGCTCTATGCAAGTGATCCCCAGAGACCAGATGTCCACCTTCCCCTCATACTGACCCTCATCCATAGCTAAAATCACTTCTGGAGCCATCCTGTGGTAGAAACACACACAACAGTCTAATTAACCCTGGAGCATCAGGATGCATCATCTTCCTGAACATCAGTGTCTGCGATACTGACCAGTATGGGGTTCCCACAAAGGAGTTGGCAGGAGAGGCAATGGAAGCGGAGCCAAAATCAGCCAGTTTGACCTGACCGGGCTCTGTCAGCAGGATATTACCAGCCTTCACGTCTCTAAACAAAATCACAGACACAGAGAAAGTTAAAGACAGACAGTATATAGACCTACTGTAGGAGCATATTACCATGTTAATAAAAAATAAAATGCAGAGAGAAAATGAAAGTAAAAATAGCACTTTGTTACTGGAAGCTAATAAAACACATAAGAACTTGCATGCTGTAAAGCAGTTAAATAAAGCATTCTCAATAAACAGTATACTGACATATGCGATCATGCTGATATATACGTCATGGACTGCTGCTTCAACTACAATGGTACTTTGGTTTAGTACTTTAAACCCTGAAACCAAAGAGTACACACTCTAAATCTGAAGAAAAAAAAAGCTCTTTTGATATTCAAAGTAGGCTTTGATATTTAATATAAATGGTCTGGTTAGTGTTGGAAGCAAAAAAAAAAAAAAAAAGAAGCATTTATATATTTATTTATGTGTTTATTTTATAGCCATACCAGAATATATGGCTATTTTTATGCCAAGATCAATGTATTTTAAAAGAAACAAATAGCAGCAACACAGTAGTAACGAAAAACAACCACTGACAACCAATATAACAAGCACTTTATAAGACTTTACATTTCAATATCGGATAAAACTTCTGATTATTAAACATTAAAAAACATTCATTAAAGAACCTCCGGAGTAAAAAAGTTGCATAGTGGCATTTAAAGCAGTACATTCCAACAACACATGCTTTATAGACAGAGGGGTCTGACAAAAATGACATGTTGGTGGTACCTTTCAATAAAAACAAATGAGTAAGTCTAAAATGACCAATTCAGCATCTTGTGCAAAACAGTCTGTTCGTGTCTACACTTGATGTCTACACAATGAAAATTTGCACACAAAAAAAACAAAAAAACGTTTATTTATGATTAGGTCGACTTCATTTAGCTTATTATTGACATAGTTGTCCCATTTCATTTGCCATTTTATACAAGTTTAATACAGGTTTGAGATCCGATGGAGGAATTTAAAACAAAAGTATAAATAGCACTGTATTACTGGAAGCTAATAAAACACAGATAAGAACTCAACACTCATGTTGTAAAGCAGTTAAAGCATGCTGAATAAACGGGATGCTGACATATGCAGATTTGCCGTAGATTAGTACTTTACTTTAATCATCACAATTTGTTGCTTTAAAACATGCAGAGTATAATATAAAATTAATGCAATCCATTTCTACTCATTCTAGTCAGACCGATGCTTCGGGGGGGGGAAAAAAAATAAAAATAAATTTTGCTAAGTATATACAGTCACTGCAAACAAAAATATGGGGGAACAAAAATAGCACTGCTTTATGGTAAGCATAAAAGCACATAAAACCCAAGTTGTAAAGCAATTTGCTTAATAAACAGATTATCAGATAAAGATTTATCTGTCATTTACGCACACAGAGGAAGCTGACACTGTGTAAACAGATATCATTCAGAGGGCGACTCACCTGTGGATCATGTTATGGGAATGTAGGTAAGCCAGTCCTAGCAAGGCACCGTGGGTAATGGCAGCAATTTCAACCTCTTGGAGGGGTTTCTTGTGAACTGGACAAAAAAAAATAAAAGCAGCATGCTTAATGACATCTTAGCATGTGCAAAAAGCACTGCAACATTTGGTGTTTTTGTTACAACGGTGCTAAAAAAAGAAAAAGAAAAAGTTTCACAGAGTCATCCGATGCTTAGCGAACTTACACTACACCTGTCAGGTACCTGATCCTCTAATAGACAAGCACTGAGAACTGGATTAGAACATGGCCTTGAATTAAACAGATGCGGACTGAATTACTCATACAGTGACATTATGGCAAAGTTAAACTGAAAATTCTAAATTCCACACACATTAGAGAACACACACACACACACACACACAGAGCAATAATTGAAACCAACAGTCTATCATTAAAGCTGTGCATGTTGCCATGACAACATCTGAAGGAAACAAAAACATGAACGCAATAGTAGTAGTGACACTGGAAGATAACACAGTGGGCTTAATAATGCGTCTGAGATGTGGCTAATAAAGGCCTTCAGCGCTGACTAAAAAGCACATGACGGCTCTAACAATTACTGATCCTCAGCGTGAATGCATACAGTGCTTACTGTGGGTGTGTGTCTGCACTGTACTTGCATACTTGAGAGTGTGTGTACTGCGTAGTGTGCACTTCAAGTGTGAACTCACCTTCTAACAAGTCTGAAGCAGAGCCGAGACAATACTCCATCACAAGCTGAATGAAAAAAAAAGCAGATGAGAATATTGTGAAAAGGAGGCATGGCTGCCCCAGGGAATTCTGGGAATGAATTCAATGTAGTTGTTAGTCGTTCCCTCGGTTCACAAATGCATTACTGTATATATATATATCCCTCTCTCTTGTTTTTTATTGAAATGAGACATAACAGAAGACAGTAGAAAAACAAAAAAAATACACCAAAGCAAAGACAAACATATGGACAACTCCCCAGCCTTCCAATACATGTGAGAAGAAAAAGTCTGTATAAATAAAAATAATAATTTACAGTGGTAATATATAATATATACAGATCCAGTATGTACACATTGCTATTAATGATAACAATAAAAAGCAAAATATATGTAAAGAAAAAGGAGAGAGAAAGAAATGAAGAGTTCATTTGCAAAAACAGATAACTCCATTTTTATTTTTATTTTCAGAAATCACGTTTTTTTTATTGCGCATTCCAATAAATATCAATCAAACTGCAGTTGGGGTGTTTTGATTAAGTAATAATAACTTAAACAAATACAGGTAATTTACAAAATTAAAGTTCATTGAAAGTTTTTTTTTTACATATTAAAAGTTTGTTTTTTGGCAAAAGCAGACAACTCCACATTTCATGTTTTAGAGTTTAAAAACACACTGGTTTAATCTTTGTAATCTCCTCAGATGACAATGTAGACGCCTGACAAACGTTGCAGTTGTTGTGATCATAAACTGTATGGATGTGATTACACGCAATACACGGAGCTTTTCCCTCATCAGTGTAACGCGCTGCTTTTGCAAGCTTCCCTGAAAACGTTTCCGCTGAAGAAGATATCACAGGTTCATCAAGTTCGTCGAAATGATCCTCGATCACTTTTAGTCAGCTTTGTCGAAACTCCTCTCAGCTAGTGCGTCTTTTCAAAGTGAAAGTAGCCTTGTCACCTGACCTGAATACAGCGCGCTGATTCGCT
>NW_015647013.1:72211-74618 GCF_001515625.1 Sinocyclocheilus rhinocerous | reverse complement strand
AACGTGTTTATGATTCATATCGCGCTATATGTGGAGAATAATGCACGACAATCAGCTCATTTTTTTTTTTTTTTAAGTGCCGTTTATCGGTTTTTGCAAATGAACTCTTCAAATATTTTTGTCATTTGAAAATATATAAAATTCAGAGTATAGTAAATAATTATTGTTTTTTGTTACCATTCCTCTCAATGGCAGTACTAACCCATGCTGTGTTGTCCTTCAAGTAGCAGCCTTTGTATTCAATGGTGTTTGGGTGTCGTAGCTGTTCCAAAAACTTCACCTCTTTAATGATGTCCTGCCATTTCTGAACCCAAAGAAAACACACACACACACACACACTTTTAAACATCTGTACTTTTGGTTTCTACCAATATTCTACAGATGCCAAATAACTAAAGTGCTTCTTTATTTATTTAAACACAATATTGTCAAACAAATTGTTCCTGCAGCAACAAATGCTTTGATTTGATCATTTACATACGTTCTAGGACACTAGAAGAAGGTTTGCTTATCACTGAATACAGAACTGCTTTATATGGAGACTAAAACAGCAACACATTCAAATACAGACTCAAAACAATCAGAGTTTGTCTCGCACCTCAGTGGTCTGCTTGCCGTTGTAGGACATCTTCTTAATGGCCACCACCTCGTTGGAAAAAGAGTTTCGGGCCTGCAGAGAAGCAAAAAAAAACTTATTTATACTATTTTTGGCTTTTGCCACTTTTATTCAAAAGGTACAGCAGAAAGATTTTTAGTACTTCATACAACTTGCATGAAAAAAATAAGCCTCAATATTATCAGTTTCTATTATCGTCCTAACTAAACCAATACTGAAAATGTAAAAAAGACAATATTGGCAATACTGATATGGTCACATACATAGTTTTTTTTAAAATTCAAGTTCATTTGTATAGTGCTTTTTAACGATACAAATCATTGCAAAGCAGCAAAGTTTGCAAAGTTTCTACATTATATTTAGGAGTAGGGTATTAGTGTTGACTATGGCAGAAATGTACAGTTAGTTACAAATTACACGTAATCAAAAAGATGGTGAACACTATTAACTGCAATGATTAAACTTTGCGATTGAGATTAAACGTTGCAATTTGATGTTGTTCCAGAGTTAGCATCATCTGTCTTTAAAAAAAAAAGAAGAAGTAATATTGTGAACTATAATTGCAACAAAGAAAAAAAAAAAAGAAAAAAATTAAGTAATTCATTCCTGTGATGCGCAGCTGTATTTTCAGCATCATTACTCCAGTCTTCAGTGTCACATGATCTTCAGAAATCATTCTAAAATGCTGAATATTTCTGATGTTCATCAGTGTTACAAACAGTTGTGACGCTTAATATTCTTTTGGAACCTTGATACATTTTTCAAGACTCTTTGATAAACAGTTAAAAATAACTTTTTTGTTTTTTTAAAAGAAATGTTTCCTAATGTGCCCTTGCTGAATAACAGCATTAATTTAACATATCAACATCAATCTAAACATCTGAACAGCAGTGTATGTTAAGTCATGAATGTATTGTATTCCTTGACAGAAGTGTGTGTGGCAGACGTCAGTAACGTCAGTCTCTCTGCATCATGGGGCCAGCTGGCCCTCGCATTTAAACGGAGTGAACATCTGTCTTTAAAGCAGCGTCTCCTAGTTATTCTTTCCCCTTGAGACCAGCCCTACATCTGGATGGACAAGTCTGCATGCGAGCGAGTGAGCGTTTGAGAAAAAGAGACAGAGAGAGAGAGAAAGGGGGATGATTTGCACATCGGATTCCAGTCTTGCAACAGATTTGGAATCAAAGGCTTTATGCTATTAGCGCCCAGATTAAGACATGCACAAGAACTTGTCATGAGGCTGCAGTTCTTGTATTTGACAGAACCGCTGCACTGTGGAGCCGCTTCGAAAACTAAATGACGGGCTCCAAGTTTAACTACAGTTAAGTTAAGAACTGGCTGACGGGGAGAATGAGAGAAAAAAAAGCCTCATCGAGCTTAGGTATTAAAAGCTATTCTGGTCTCTGATGTCTCGATGTGCCTTTCGTCCTCTACAGAACTTGGAAAGAGAAAAATATTACTCGAACTTAGAGCAACTAATTCAGTATCTAAAATGAGTTGATAAAAATGATGGCTTGAAAAGAATAGATCAATGGAGGTTGCAAAGACACTGCCGATCAAACGTTTGGGATCAGTAAGATTTTAAAAGAACTTTCTTATGCTCATCAAGGCTGTAATATATGTGATCAAAAATACAGAAAAAAACTGTAATTTTGTGAAATATTATTGCAATTTAAAATAAAAGTTTTCTATTTTAATGTACTTTAAACTGTAATTTATTTCTGTGATGCACAGCTGTATTTTCAGCACCATTACTCCAGTCTTCAGTGTCACATGATCTTCAGAAATCAT
>NW_015647013.1:70586-71363 GCF_001515625.1 Sinocyclocheilus rhinocerous | reverse complement strand
ATCACAGGTTCCAAAAAAATATTAAGCAGCACAACAGTTTCAACACTGACAATAAATCAGCATATTAGAATGATCATGTGACACTGAAGACTGGAGTAATGATGATGGAAATTCAGTGCTGCGTCACAGATATAAATTATATTTTAAAGTGTATTAAAATAGGAAACCAATATTAGAAATTGCAATAATATTTCACAATATTAGTGTTTTTTCTGTATTTTTGATCAAACAAATACAGCCTTGATGAGCAGAAGAGACTCCATTAAAAAGAAAACTTACTGATCCCAAACTTTTGAACAGCAGTGTACATGCAAATGCCACAATGGCATCGTCATCATCATCACAGATTCCCCCCATTCTACACTGAAAAAACTACAAGTAAAATGTACTTAATTTTTCTTTTCAAGTTTTAGTAGAGTAAAGTAGAGACATCAAGACTTGGTACACGATACACAATGACGGTAACAATCAGTGGATAGTGTTTGAGTATGAATGGGTCATTTTGAGTAGAAAAAGAACTCCAGATGTCACAAAACAGCAAGTTACTAAAACGTACAACAAAAGCAACCATAAAACAGTGTAAATACTCAAAAACAGTGAAAAAGTAACCTTATTAATTATTCATGCCCCAGTGCATCAAGGGAACAACAGGATCATAACTTTAATATTTCCTTAAAGAATCCTTGTAAACAAAACAAACGATTCCAAGTAAAATATACGTATAAATTCAAACTTTAATTTCTACAAGCTTAAGATGAGTAGCATTATAGAATTTAC
>NW_015647013.1:68097-70161 GCF_001515625.1 Sinocyclocheilus rhinocerous | reverse complement strand
AAACATGATAATCAGAACCAAAACAGATGTTTTTAGCAGGTCCGAGCTGTAATGGCGAAGCTCTATTCTGGAAAAGGGGGCGGGGAGCAGCAGCTCATTTGCATTTAAAGAGACAGGCCCGAAAAACAGCGTGTTTCTGCTTCCACTCAAAATAGGCATTTTCTAAATCATATTATAAATGATCTGTGGAGTATTTTGAGCTGAAACTCCACAGACACATTCTGAGGACACCAGACTTATATTACATATTGTAAAAAGGAGCATAATATGTCCCCTTTAATGTAGGCATTACATTTCTTTTCCCATAGTATTTACTTCACCACAAAAACATTTTTATCAGATGTACTATAACTTTTCAATACTCACAAAGTACACTGCTCCGAAACTCCCATGGCCGATCTCGTGTAGGTCGCAGAAGACTTCTTCCGGGTCATCTTTGAAAAAGAGGTTGGCCGACTCTGGGTCTTTCAGTCCTCCCTTCTGCGTGGACGACGGCATCATGAGTTAGACAGAACCTCTGATGTCCACGTGCTTCTGCTCGCCTTCATTCAGCAGGCCCGGCATTTACCTGCTTTGCCTGCGGACAGAACGGAGCGCATTAAAGACTGACCGCTTGTGCAGGTCAAGTGAGGGTCATCAGCAGACAAAAGTGACTTAAAAGATTAGTTACCCCAAAAGTGAAAGTTCTGTCATCATTCACTCACCCTCACCTCATTCAAACCAGTTTGACTTGTTCTTATTTGGAAGAAAAAATAAGAAATTTTGAACAGTTGTTTCATAATGACTTAATGGACCATTTCCCAAGTCTTCTAAATTCTATTCTAAATTTTTGAGTGATCAATGACATTTTAATATAAAATATTAGCATATAGGTCAAGTGGATTAGTTTTATGGTATGTTTTTTGCTTGTTTTATTCATTTAGGAGCTTGACTGTCCCTGCCCTCATCTACTGGCACAATATTGAGTGACCAGCATATTCGTTAGAAATTTTCCTTTCGGAAATAATGACAAAACTACATATTCCCCTTACAGTTTGAACCACAATCTTTAACTGATCTGTCTGCATCTTCAACTATTAGGCTACACAAAACCTCTATGATCCATTTACCAAACCGTGGGATCTAAATTATTGAGGTAAACCTACAAATGGCTTGCTTAAACATTTTAATAAAGCAAGCAAGCATCCTGCTCAAATGCAAAAAATAAAATAAATAAATAAAATAAATAAATAGGGGGTAAATAATAGTAAAGTATATATAAAAAAAATGAAATAAATAAAAATTACATGTAAAAATAAATAGGCAAATACAAAAATAAACAATTAAAAGAAAGAAATAATACTAAAAACAAAATATAAACAAACTAAACAAATAAATAAATATCCCAACAATGCGGTTACACCAGGAATAATATCTTTTCTCATGCACATAATGTACGACACACATATCTACAGAAACTAGTGAGTGTAAAATAAATATATACTTTTATGCTAAATACAGGCCTTTCCCATCCACAAAGTATATACTGTGTGTTGTTCTCAGCATGCTTGAGCATGCACATGTGTTTGCGATGCTAAACTGGTGTGACACAAAAGTGTTAGCACTGGGGGTAGTTTGGTTAGGCATCATGGGACGACAGCTCAGCGTCTGGCAGCATTGCTCATCATGCTAGCATGTGCACACACATCCAGCGGCCACCTGCATGTAACACTGCCTACTGAGTCAGCAGACATCTGACACACAAGCAGCCATTGACCCAGGAACAAAAGGTGCTTGAAAGCACTGTGTATCCAATACAGAGAGAGGCTGAACATACATCCATCTGTACATTCATTATGAATGTGATCAGCATTATTACCCAGCACATCTACTATTAATACAACACCACCATATATATATAGTTGTATAGTAAAATGCAGCCGAATGGTTGGAGTAGTATGGGGGGAGGGTCATCTTCAACAACAACAAAAAACACTTTTGAATAGAGGGAGTGTAAATAAATAAATAAATAAATAGCAATACTATTAATACAACACCACTCCAAAGACGCACCTAAAAGTCATC
>NW_015647013.1:59727-67122 GCF_001515625.1 Sinocyclocheilus rhinocerous | reverse complement strand
CAACTACAACAACAACAACCACTTTTGAATAGAGGGAGTGTAAATAAATAAATACATTTATATCAAGCTAAAATGTTTGTGAAATCAGGGAAAAAAGATGTTTAAGAGGCAAAGCAAGATAAAACGACGACTGATGAAATATTATGAAACAAACACTTTTTTCTTTAAGAATAAGCTGCAATGATAAATTGTGCACACTAAGTCAAGAAGCATTTATATAAATAAATACATTTATATGTATCACACTAAGTCAAGAAGCATTTATATAAATAAGGTCATTTTTTATTTCATGTCAACTTGCAAATGTTTTTTTTAATTGCAAGCCTTTCTCAGGCCTGGGAGGGGAGTATAATGTAAATAAAACTCAGGTTCACACCATGCAAATCAAACCTAGTGTGAAAACAGCTGTAAACCACTTGCTCCAGCGTGCAATTCTAAGCTTCAAACCTACAACCTTGCTGCTAGCTCGGATCTAAAACCACTACACCACCAGTGCCATGAGCAAAAGCACTGGACACTGGATCCTAAACCAAGAGCAGAATAGTCTCACCCACGATTCAGTTTCATAAGCGTGAGTGAGGTCCTTTTAGTCCACTGACCAAGTGAATGAAATCTTCACTATTCAATTACCGAACACTTAGACTGCGGGTAACAGAAGTCTCAACCGGACGTACATGTAAAGCCGCTTCTGATTGTGATGGTTAAAGCTTTTAAGGTTAATCAGAGTTCACAGTCATCAAACAAATGTATAACAATTTCTGCACAATGCAGTCACAAAATCGTTCCAGATCATTTATTGGCTTATGGAGAAAAAGACATGAACTTTCACACTCCGTTGAGTGGAGGACAGACAATCATCTTGTAGGCTTCTACCTACACACACTTTTCCCGTGTCCACGATTACACAACGCCTGCTATTGCTGGTGAGTTAATGATTTTCTAGATCGTGAACCTTCCTCAAGATCCAGTCCAAAAGAACAAGATAGGCTATATGTTTATCTATTAATCTTCTTTAAAAGAGCCAAAGAGGATGCAGTGTTTAGAGTTAGTGAAGACGTTACAGTAAAGAGGTTGTTTGGGCTTTACAGTAAAAGGAGTTGACGCAAGTCAGCCGAAGTTACGTAAAGGGAAAAAAACACCGCTGTGCCACACAGAAGCCATTCGGTCTTGTTTTATGACCAGTACAGGAGATTAAAGTCCAGCTACAGTAAATGTGGCTTCATTCAACCCTTGCGTAATTTAAAGCAACATTTAAAGGGATAGTTTGAAAAATTAAAATTCAGTCATTTCTGTATTTACTCACCCTTGTGTCATTGCAGAAGATAAAATAAGATATTTTGAGAAATGTCTCACTGGTTTTTGTCCAGTGTTGCTTGGTTCCCAGCGTTCTTCAAAATATCGTTTGAATAAACAAAGTCATCCAGGTTTGACACAATGTGAAGGTGAGTAAATTCTGTCAGAATTTTAAATTTAAGGTGAATTATCCCTGTGCTGGGTTCGATATAAGCATTGGTGACATGCTCTCAATAATCACCAAAAAGAAATCTGACTCCACCCATAGTTTGTATAAATTAAGTCAATGGAGTAAGACAATAAAATGTTAAAACACACAGTAGCTGGGTTTCCATTTAATCGCATTTCAAACATATGCCATTTAAATTTTCAAAACGTGTTTGGATACATTTTTATTAGGCAAAAGAAATGTGCATACAATGTAAACACAAATGCAAATTCCCACATTTGATCATAAATCCAAATGCATCAGACATCTGCTGCCGATCGCGAGCAAACAAATACGTCAAAGTGTTTCGTCTGTGCCATCTAAATTTATGACATTTAATAAAAAAGGAAACTATATATATAAAATGCATTCCTATATAAATTCTTTTTTGAACTATATAAATCAAATTAATTGAATTTGAACACGCAACTTGTTATGATATTCAGATTTTTTTTTAGATAAATCATCTTGGAAGATTTTATGTGTCGGCATGGTACGAAATTTCACAAAATTTTCACATTCACAGAATTCATGTCTATTTTCTAAATGCATGTTATAGATAGTATTGCGAACAAATTACCATGTATATCTTTTAATTATTATTTTTTTGGACTTCACAATGCTTAATGAAAATGTAATAACTTGACCTTCCAGTGAAGACGACTTCTCTCTGGTGAAATAACCCGGATTTAAACCCCACCCTCATCTGCAAGCATGCATTCGTTTATGTATGTAACACCCACATCTTAAACTCCAATCAACAACCAATGGACAAAACCAAGTCCTCACCTATAGGTTTTTTCATTAAATGTTACACTTTGAAACAACAACGTCAATTTCATCGTGACTTCGACAAGAGACTCGTGTGATAGAATCACTTAAACACACTTTCAGTGTAAGGTTATATCCTCCTATATTCTCCAACTCCTGCCATTACCATGTAACGCAGGTACACCTAGTAACTCTTTGCACACAAAACCGCCAGGAAGCGACATGATGACGCAACTATGCATAAAGTACACCTATAACAGTAGTCTAAAGAAAAGACTTAGATAGCTCAAATAACACAAATTTATATGGAATAATTAATATGAGTGCTTTAACAAAAATACGATTCCTCTTCCCATTATAGTAAACGTGATATTTAATTTAATAAAAAGAGGGATGATTCTAATTTATTTTCAGAGCATGTTTTAGACGTTGCTGATAAAGCTTAACGCTGCACTAAACCCGAAACATTCCCCAAATGAACATCTATCATTTAGCCAAGGCCAAAAGCGATTGGTTGACCTGTTCATCCAGCAACAGGCAGAACAATGTCTTCTAGTTGCATCATGTCAGTCTACCTATCTGTCTGTCTCTCTCCCTTTTTCTGTTTCTGTCGCTTTTCAACTCACGCACAGAGTTGCCGTCCTTCTACCTCCGCTTCGAACGGCGACTCCGAACACGACAGCATTTTCCTTGGCCCTCATAGGCTGAGATCCAGATATCTGCATCCAATAAGATTCCAGCAACCGGAGCCCCGCTTTAGGACGAAACCGGAGGAGGTGAGATGATGCAACGTAGAACCAACAGGTTGTAAGAGCCCAACGGTGAGAGTCCGTCTAATAACAACATCCATTTGGAACGTCGGTAGGAATAACTGTGAATCTATGGCTGCTTTGTGCTGAGGTTGAGAGATTAGCCAGCAGGTTGAGCCAGATTAGTGGAGGGGTGAAACGAGGAGAGAGAGACTTCATTAGACTCTGACTTTTCCTCTATATAATGCTCCTTCTTGTGCCATCAGGTCCCAATGGAAAGCTATCGGCATTACTAATTTATCTGTGAATGCATGTGTATGTGTGTGTGTGTGTGTGTGCGGTGCATCAAACCTCTGAATAAAACACACACTGTAAAAAAAACTCCGTAAAATTTACGGTAAAAAACCGGCAGCTGTGGTTGCCGGAATTTTACCGTAAAAAATACGGTAGCAATGTTTTAGGTTTTACGGTTTTAACTTAAATTTACAGTTAAATACCGTAATTTCATTAACTGATATAATGTTAATATACCAACCTATTGAAGTACTGAAATCTGTTTTGTACCTTTGTAATACACTGATAACCACCAAATGCAGGTGGTGATGAGAAAGTCACATGATGAACCAAAGCCCATCACAAGCAGCTTTTAAATAATAACATATATAGAAGGTGCACAGTGTCATTCACACAAACACCAAACACCATCATGGTAACACACATGAAACTGAAATAATGCAATAAACATTCATTAACAACATTAGGTGTAACGCACAACCCTAATTTACAAAACTGATAAGAAAAAACTAAGAAGAAACATAGTTATTTCAACAAAAAAAACATCAAATTTGAAATGTAACGCAGGGAATTCTGGGAATGTCAATTTACGGTTATTCAATGAAAATTATACGGTCTTTTTCACTTCCAAAAATGGTATACTACCGTAAAATTAATGTCCAATACATGTAATGTCCAATACAGTTTTTCACCGTATATAGTAGGGGAATTTACCGTTAACCATTTAACAGGTTTTTACTGTAGCATTTTTACAGTCTTTTACCGTTAAATTCACGGTCATTTTTTACAGTGTATGTTTGACATGTGGGTGAGAGAAGCACTCTAGACCCGAGTGTCCGCATTCATCCCGTGCTTCTAAACCACAGGCCTCTCACATATGGAGAAACCTTGGCAAACATGTGAAATCACACCAGCAAACACAGGCACAAGGGGTGCGTGGCACGAGTCAAATTTTATATCACAGCATGAAACTGTATATGTGACATGAGTTATGTGTGCAGGAAATTGGAAAATAGGGGGAAATGGTTTATATGTGGTAATGCCTATTTTAAGATAATCCAATGAATTAAATATTGAAATATTTTCTAGTAGTAGTAGTAGTCGTCATGTCAGCATCTAAGCATCTTCATGGCAAAAAAACTGAGTTGGAATAATACAAGAGTTACAAACACACACACACACACACACACACACACACAAATGCAACAGATGCAATTATACAAGATTTTTAAAATGAAGATATGATAAAAAAAAATCTAAAATCTTTTCAGGTAAAATCTTACTAAAGTCCCTGAGTGAATGTGAAATATGCCTATTTTCTCTTTGCATTTTTACAGTAAATTAAAAATTGAATATTACAAATATTCGGAAGAAACTACTACTACAAAACTTATATAAAATCAAGCAAATGCTTTATGCTTCTCACATGAAGTTGAAAATTAGTTAAGTCTCAAGATTTAAAAAAAAAAGGCCATAACATCAACTCTGAAATTAATTAAGTTACAAACTTTGATTTGAACTACAATTCTATGAAGCACTCCAATGTATTTTTTTATTATTTACTGTTTAATTATTGGTTATAACTATAAAAGCAAACAAACCTATATTGAATTATATATACAAATATTTAAAGCAATTTTAGAGCGTAGGGAGGAACTCAATTACATCATCCATAAATACACACATATATGGCTCAATATCACTGTAGGGTGCCTTTTGGTGTCCTGTATATAAATAACTCATTGCCATGATAACTTAACATAAAAATTACTATGAAAGGGTGTGTTATATTAGTCTAAGTTTTTATATTCATATCAAAAGCATTACTTGGCTTTGTAGATACATTTTCTAGATGAGGTCTAGATCTGAAGAGGATGCGTGTTATTTTGCTATGTCCCATGCACTGCTCATTAAATTTGAAAAAATGTAATAATCATTTTCAAATCATAAAATTTAAAAACGTTGTTCTCCTATTAATATTTTGTTAATTACTCAATTTGAGTGTATTGATCATTTGGTAATAAAAACGATATTTTTATTTAATAAAAAAGAAGAGTTTGTCCATGTCCCTTGAATGGTTGTCCACCCTGTCGTATTGGGGAATCCGCCCCTTTAAGAAAAGGCCATCCCTTTAGTGACATCAGGACAACAGATTTTTTGTCTTTTCAGTGGCGGGAATTTCAACGGATGAGGTGAATACGTTGGTTGACAAATTTTCTTCGTACGAGTTTGCTTACTTGCTTTGCCAAAGCTTAACATGTCCACCCTGTCGGCATAAAATATGCCAGAAGTGATTAGAATACAGTATTTTCAAAATATGTAAGTTTAAAAATACCAAATTCTCTTCAACAACCAGACTAACTATTTAGCTAGTCACAAGGTTGTTGTAAGCTAATATGCTAATTGAAGCTCAAAATGTTCACCCTGTCGGCCACTTAGGGTGGACATAGCATTCATTTGTAGTTAATATTGCTAAAAACTAAAATGAATTATATTGTTTTTTCGAAGTTGAATAAATGTTTCATTGTCAAATTTTGTCATGCTTTGTGTGTTCTGCTTTATGTGTCCACCCCGTCATGTGCTGGTCCACCCTGTCATCTTGATATTTTAAATAATAATTCAATCATATCTATATAATCCAGGGTGTTCGATAGCTAGGTGTGGGGGCAATAACATGCAAACAAAAAACTGCATCCAAATATCAGAGTTTTCTCCAAATAAGAAAAAAATACATGTGCGAATTGTATGTGGGGGCAATAACATGCAAACAAAAAACTGCATCCAAATATCACAGTTTTCTCCAAATAAGAAAAAATACATGTGCAAATTGTATGAGTTTCTTTAAAAACACGTTTTACATCAAATCTTTTATGCATTTATAATTTGAAAGCAAACAAATAACCCTCTTTACGAAAGGGACATCATACCTTTCAGAAAATATAATTTGCATATTAATTTTGCAATGAAAACATTTAACAGTAATATATATGTCAATGAACAGGGTGGACATATCTTATGGTTTATGCTTTGAATAATGGCCCATAATTATCTAAAACAATGTGTGGGAGCTCAGCTAATATGTTTCTATAGTACTTGAGTGTCTACTATTTATGACATGACAAAGCGAATTTTGAACCAAAATTTTTGAGTATTGTGAAGGTTGAAAGGCACTCTATGGTGATATTGACCCATATATACATACATATATACACACATATACACACATATACACACACACACACACACACACACATATTATACATGTATTCGGTAATGCTATATATGACGGTAATGAATATGCACGATATTGTTATCGTGGGCACTTCTAAATACTGTGAATAATTATTTATTACAACTTATTCAGATTTTTTGAATGCATTTTAAGAATATCTTCCCTATCAACTGGTTAAAATGCACAACACCGCTGTATGCTGCGTGAAAGACGCGTGCGCACTCTGATGTAAACAAGCACGAGAAGCGCATGGTGGAGCACGTGAGAGACGCTCTGAATGAAAGCGCACATTCACTCTCTGACAGCAGATGGCGCTGAACAGCAGAAATGCAGCCGTTACCCCGGAAACCCTGTAAACAAAGCAGCTGCACTACTTTCTAAAAATGTATTCAAATGGTTTAAACCATAAATACATATCTATGGTTTAAACAGCCATTCAGATTTTTGTATTCGCAGTGGTGTTCATCACAACACCAAATACTTAAATATTTAGACTGAATAGGCTATTTATTTTCTAACTTTTTTTACATTTTAATCTGGACTACAACATGCCCTATACATTGTTTGAAAATGTTTTGATTCTTTATTGTTTGGTCACACTTTAGGCTACATTAAGGCTCTATTAATTAACATTAGTTAATTCATTAGATTAAAAATTCTTCAAAGCATTCATTAATCTTAGGTAATTTCAACATTTAATAACGCATTGTTAAAATCAAAAGGTGCAACTGTGTTATTTAATGAAGTAACAGTTGTATTTTTTTTATTAAAGATTAATAACTTCAGTAGCAAATGTAGCTATTGCTCATTATTAATTGTTAATGCATTAACTAAGGTTAACTAATGAG
>NW_015647013.1:57841-59445 GCF_001515625.1 Sinocyclocheilus rhinocerous | reverse complement strand
ATTGTTTGAAAATGTTTTGATTCTTTATTGTTTGGTCACACTTTAGGCTACATTAAGGCTCTATTAATTAACATTAGTTAATTCATTAGATTAAAAATTCTTCAAAGCATTCATTAATCTTAGGTAATTTCAACATTTAATAACGCATTGTTAAAATCAAAAGGTGCAACTGTGTTATTTAATGAAGTAACAGTTGTATTTTTTTTATTAAAGATTAATAACTTCAGTAGCAAATGTAGCTATTGCTCATTATTAATTGTTAATGCATTAACTAAGGTTAACTAATGAGATCATATTGTAAAGTGTTACTTACTGGTCTTTATAATTCTTTTGCACTTTAATCTGTGAAATTTTTCACTTTATAAATTTTTTTGTATTACTTTATTGTATGTAAATGTTCAGTTCTTTTTGTTATAAGAAAAAAGTTAAACCTGTTATAGTTTATGGCAACACTTTTTTTGCAACTAAATTTCAATACCGTGATAAAAGCATTAGCAATTAATCGCAACATGAAAATTTCATACCGTCATATGCCTAATACACATATACACACACACACACACACACACGCGCATACGTAACGACGATAGCCAGAGATATTGTCAAAAACATCATTTATTGGCACTATTAAGAGGATTTGGCATTTCCAATTAACGTAGACCGGTTACATTCTTATTTTTATTAGGCCTACTATTATTATGAAGTTACTTTTATTAAATTAAAATTACAATTAATTTGCCCCACAATAATTACCACATAACTGAGGCGCTGCGAGGATAACAAAAGATTAGGCTATTTACTCCTCAATTAAAATGTTTTTTTTTTTGTTTTTTTTTTAAAGGTCTTTTAAAACAGGTCTATTATACAATGAATTATATGCCTATGATTAAAATATTAACACTTCAGTAATCAATAAAATCAATGCTTTTTATTTCAAGCACCGACTTTCAAAAACAACCTGTTTAACACAAAATACGTTTCTTCACATTTTTTTTTTCTATGTACGTGCCACAAGAGAAATATTAAGGAAATAAATGAAAACAGTTAGCTATATACCATTATCAGCATATGTTGAAGTAGATTCGTCTCTCGTCGTCTCTGAGAGAATATGCGCCGTCAGATGCAGAAAGCTGCGTTATTACTCCGACATTCTGTTTTTACTTTCACTTTCTGAATAGTGAATTGACTGAGATTAAGACGTTCACCGGCAACTCGTGTGTAAAGTTTGCACATTGCTTGTGCGACATCCATTGGCTCGCCTTCATGGTTTAAAACAGAAATGAAAAACAACAATAAATTAACAATAATAAAAGAATAAATTAACTTGTTTTTCTCTCCTTTATTTCACTAAAGATAAAAACGAACAGGGACGTTGTTTTAACAAGACTTAAAGGGGTGGTTCACTGTTTTTTTTCTAGGCTTGATTGCGTTTATGGGGTGCAGTTTAACACGTTAATGCTTCGTTTTTAAAAAAAACTCATTATTTTTTACATAATTTATCTTTATTCCACACCGACCGCTCTGTCCCTTCTCTGAGAAACGCGCTGATCATTTCCTGCTTTTATGAAGCCCCTCCCTCAGAAATAGGCGATGGGCTCTGATTG
>NW_015647013.1:52125-57831 GCF_001515625.1 Sinocyclocheilus rhinocerous | reverse complement strand
TATGTTAGCTTTTAATATACGGTTTTATCCTGATTAAAGCTTTAATACAGTACGGCAATTGTACGTGCGTCCATGTTTAACGCTTCTCATAGCTATGTACCCGGGAAGTAACTCGTTGTAGTCCCTACCAGCCGTTTTTGTAGGCATTAAACTGACAGAATTTTAAAAGACAATATCTCCGTTTGCATTGAACTTTCAGCTTCGTAACTTTGCAGATATTGTTTATGCTCAAACAGCAACATTACACACTAACTAACGTTAAAAAAGTGAAATCGCAATCAACCACCCCTTTAATCAAGCTTCTACAAAATCACCACATTTGGACTGAAAGTAGAGCACTTCACTAGTGAGTAGAAGAAGATTGTGATCAAATATTCAGTTATGAAGCAAAAAAAAATAAAAAATCACTGGTTTCTTTTTGTTGTTGCAAACAAAGGGTAAATACTACAGATGAACATTTATTTTGTCATAAATGTGCTTTTCAGATGAAAAGGTCAAATGGTAATTAAGAGTTGAAGCAATATAACGATATAGTACAGTCACATGAAAAATCTAAAGTTGTGATGCTGTGTGTGTGTATGCATGTTTATGGCATATGAGAGAGGCCAATGTTTTATTCATTTCTCTGATGACTGTGTGTGTCAGGAGACGAAGGTCTTTGATATGACTTGTGAGCAGCACACAGATCAGTTCTTAAGTCAAACTCTTTAATCAGCACTAACATGAGCTGTGCAGTCATCAGCAGTGCAGTCACCAATGTTTTATTCATTTCTCTGATGACTGTGTGTGTCAGGAGACGAAGGTCTTTGATATGACTTGTGAGCAGCACACAGATCAGTTCTTAAGTCAAACTCTTTAATCAGCACTAACATGAGCTGTGCAGTCATCAGCGTCACCCATTCATCACCACAGATGAATAAATAACACCATCACATCATTAGTGCCAGAAATGAGCATTTCCTAATGCTACAGACACAGATAAAAGAATAACCTACGTACGTTCTAAATTCAAAACACAATAGTAGGCTACTACATCAATGAATGCTGCATCTATTTAAATATTTAAATGGTGAATATTATTGAAAACAAACAGCGTTTTCATTGCTCTAGTTGATCTACAGGGTTTCCCAAACTGGGGCTTGTGAAGTTGATAAGAAGCTAATCTTTAATTAAATCTTAAAAATGTAACACATTAAATGTAAAATAAATAAATAAATACATACATAATTTTAAAATAAAAATAAAATAAAAAAACACTTAAAGTTATTTGTCATGTGCCCATTAACCGAGATCAGAGAACTGTGAACATGCAAGTGTGTTGTTAGATAACTGAAATATTAACGTGAAATCTGAGGGGTAATTCATGCAAATATTTTAGGTCAAAAAGTTAATCTAACAAGAACGTTTGGGAATCCCTGATCTACACTCACGTTGCAGTGCAAAGCTCACTCCCCTGTTTACCTACAAAAGAAAGTTCTGCTAAAAGGTCATTTTGTGATTCCACAATCGCATATGATTGCCCATATTTGCATAGTAACACATATTAAGCATTCAGCAAAATAATAGAGCCCCCGATTAACTATATGGATCCGCAAAACCGCATAGTTTCAAAATCAACTTATCGGTAGGTTGTCTGAATGACTAAATCAACTATAGCTGGTCTTATTCTAGATCTAGTTACGGTCATACTGTCTGTAATCTAAAAACATCTGTAAATGAAGCCAATTTGAGGCATTGCTAAAAATAAATAAATAGGCTAAGCTTAAAAGCCACACAATTTTAACTAACCAGCTGCTGGACTCAACAGTAACCAAAATAATAATAATAAGAAGAAGAAGAATGTTTACTCAATTTTCATATTTGCATAAACTATCCCTTTAATTGTAAGAATCTGACAAAGGATTACAGATTTTTTTGCATTATAAGAAGGGTTCTGGGGGGTAAAATAAAATGCTAGAAAATAATTGTTTCTTTAAACATAAATGAAATAAGACATGTAGAAAATGTTCAATTGATTCCCAACAGTACACAGTGTGGTACCTCAGGCAGCTCATAATTAGGAAAGAGAAGAATGAATAACAAAAGAGGTGGAAAACATGAGTTGAGAGGGAGAAAGAGAGAGAAAGAGGGTCAAAAAACAACCTCCTCTACATTTCCCAGAGCACACCTCATGTTCACATCCTCGCTCGCTCGCTCGCCCTCTCTCTCGGCTGCTTTTTTCTTTCTGTTTGTGTGACTCTGCAGACAGTGTTGCTCATAGCTGACCAGTGGTGGAGGGAGAGATAGAACGAGAGAGATGGAGAGGAAGAGAAAGGAGAGAGAGAGAGAGAGAGAGAGAGATCTGGAGCAGGCCAAGACTAGAAAAAGCTGGCTGGCCTGACTGCTTTAATTCAGTATGATCGGCTGCGTCTCCACATAGACGAATCTATTTAAAGTAACATTTCTCCTCCATGCAGCGAGAGGAAGTGAGAGAGAGGAGGAAAGAGAGAGAGAGAGAGACCTTTAAACAAAGTGACAGATGTAGATGGCTTGGGCAAAGTGTTCATCCTCTGCTGCTTAGTCTTCCGGATCACAACTAACAAAATACTGGGCGGCATAAATACATGGTGAAAGAATGAATGAATAAAGACAAACTAAATCTGAATGGCACTGTGGGATGCAAGCGGAGGGATTTAAATGAACACGCGATGCATTGCTACTGCGATTAATAAAAAATGCAAAAGGAGCACAAAGCCTTTAGGAAACTTGGGGCCAGATTTACTAACAGCTTGCGCCAGCGCAAACCGTCTTTTGGCACTGAGACAGTACTGTCAGGATTTACTAAAGATGCACAGTGAAGAATTTGCGCTGAAAAGGCATGGACAGTTATTTTTTGCACTTGACCTTATTGAATATGCATTTGTAGGAGTCGCAAAAGTTATGGGAGGAGAGAATTCAAATGAATCATGCAATGAGATTTACAAACGTTTGCACTCGTCAAATTATTAAATTATTTAACGCCCAAAAAAAGCATGTGTTAAAGAAGGCGGTAATTTGCGCTGCTCTCGGTAGACAGATTACGCTGGTCATTATGGATATGATCTGGCTGCGTCGGTGTTCTTTAATGCATTGTCAGTAAATCAGACGCAGACTTTTCCCCTCCCATCGGTGCTTTTATGGAATTGCGCTCTAACTCTAATTTGCCCTGTTTAGTAAATCTGGCCCTTACTTGGCAAATACAAAGCACATCAATGATGCTTGTTAAATACTTCTAACCAACAAAATGATGATGCATATTCTTAATATTCAATTTACTGCCATCAAAATAAACAAGTATATCATAAATATTCAACATTTGCCCAGCCCTACCCATACCCCTTTTCATTTCTCATCACCATCAAACACTTTTCCTCTCATAACATTTGATACTGATTGTGTGAAAAAGTGTATTCGAATTTGTGCATCCTTAGATAACTACACAAGGAGAAATTGAGTTCTGTTTGAAAGTTTGCAGAATGATTCACTCCTTACTATGAAAAGCTTGAAAAATAATCCTCAAAAGAAGTCTGTAGGTAGGAGGCTGTTTGTAGCACAGAGTGTACCTGGGAAAGTATTTAAGGTCAGTGCCAGCAACAGAGTCCAACTAAAACTCCAGGGAGAGATGTTACAGTGGGTCTAAACATCAGTTTACTTGACATTTAGAGCAATATTTTTGTCCAAAGAGGCTTGCGTAACAACAGTTGCATATGTGCATAAAACTAAACTAAGAACTTTAAAAAAAGTATATATATATATATATATATACGCATGCGATTTATCGTGCAGCCCTAATATATATATATATATATTATAAATATACACAGTACACACACATATATTATGTAAACAAAAACTTTTATTTTGATGCGATTAATCGTTTTTTTTTTTTTGTGGATTTTTTGATGAATAGCAACTTCAAAAGAACAGCCTCTATTGAAAAAAAGAAAACAAATCTTTTGTAACATTATAAAATGTCTTTACAGTCACTTGATCAAATTAAAGCAACTTTGCCGAATAAGAAGCATCAATTTCCTAATAATAACAATAATAATAATAATAATAATAATCTTCTTAACCCAAAACTATACACGCACACACACATATACATTATAGGCCTATATTATGTTATATTTACATTATGTGTTACAATTAAAATTTTATTTACATCACACTACACTAGTATAACACTAGTTTAAAAATGTCGTAGTCCATAAAATTGGCTTGTACTGCTAATTATCTGCAGCTCAATTTATTTTGACCCAAAAGCCATTTTAACGAGTAATTATGTCCATGCAGCCAGCCAGTGTATCTGCATTGAGATTGGCCTGTGTGCTACGGTTATCTGCGCAGAAGTACACTCTAGTTTAAACAAGCATCTGCGAGTCTGTTTACAGCTGTAGTTTGGGCCCCCGGGTCGCTGCTTCATGCCCCGAGAGATAAGAAAACAATTTCAGCAACATGCAAGAGAAAATAAAGGGTGTTATGCTTGAATAACCAGAGAAGAACACATGCATTTCTTTTAATTAATAGTACATTATAATAGACAAGGGTTGCAGTTTCTTTTTTTTTTAAATAAAGAAAATGAAGAACACCGATAAATGTAAATAAAGGATGAAGACGGGATCAAACTTTTGTTAACAGCATAAATCAAAAAAAAAAAAAGGAAAGACAAAGATAGTTGTCAAGCATTAAACTCATGTGTTTCTTTCACAAAGACCATGTTGCCATATGGCCACACCATGCGGTAGAGGGTTAAAATAATGCTGATCTCCACCAGAGCTTTTAACATCGTTCTAAAAACTTCTGTTTAATAAATAAAAAAAAATAAAAAAAAACAGCGTCTTTGGTGGAATTGCAGTTGCATCACAATACAAACTATTTCATATTTGAGAGCTATACACCAGAAGGGAATAAATAATATAAAATAATAACAAATTTGACTATTACTCGGATAAAGATCGGAATGAGCTTGAGGGTATAAATCACTATTCACTTTGATGGGAAACAGAAGCTTGAACATTCTATCGAAGATCTCCTTTTAAATGTTTCAGGGCTAGAATGACACAAGAAGTAAATGATGACAATATTTTAATTTCCGGGTGAACAATTCCTTTAACACGCATATATGTGACCCTGGAGCACAAAAGCAGTCTTAAAGGGGTCATATGATGCTGCTAAAAAGAACATTATTTTGTGTATTTGGTGTAATGAAATGTGTTTATGCGGTTTAAAGTTAAAAAAACACATTATTTTCCACATACTGTACATTATTGTTTCTCCTCTATGCCCCGCCTTTCTGAAACGCGTCGATTTTTACAAAGCTCATCAGTCTGAAAAAGCGAGGTGTGCTTGATTGACCAGCTATCCAGTGCGTTGTGATTGGCCAAATACCTCAAGCGTGAGACGGAAATCTTACGCCCCTCACCATACTGTGATGATGCCCTCTCCGGCCGGAGCGACGAGACAAAAACATTAAAACCCATTACAAACGAGGCATTTGTTGCATCCAGTGGGGACATAATTACGGATTATAATGACTTATACTGTCATTTTACGCGTTGCGTTGCATTGCGCCGCGTAAACATAAAACCCTGTCTGCATTTGCCATCAGAGAAATTACAAACAACAAGTGCTACTCCACACTGCCCAAAACTCGCGTTTGAATCATCAGTAGCAAATCCTTTAAAT
>NW_015647013.1:46495-51987 GCF_001515625.1 Sinocyclocheilus rhinocerous | reverse complement strand
ACTGTTCTGGAACAGTGTTGTAAATACAACTTAACCACTGATTTCTAGTCGTGTCCTCTTTTGGAAGACCAAACAAAGTAGTTTCGCTTTCACAACGAAACACACGGCGGCCTAGCGTGAGCAGAAGCCGCGGCCTAGTGTGAGCTGAAGCCGGGCTAGAGTGAGCAGAGGCGCGGGCTTGAGAACGGCGCGGCCGGCGGATTCGACGAAGGAGCGGCAACCACATGTGACGACCCCGGACTGGACTCCGCTTCGTCCACGGTGAAAGCCGATCCGGCGATCCACAGCGAAGTTGATGTATTTCCTCAGCGACCAGCACAGATCAGCTCCAGGCATGACGAAGCGGATATCGTCCTCTTTTGGAAGACCAAACAAAGTAGCAACAATACCAGGCGGCAGCAACAATACTACAGTAGATATGCTTCTAGGCACATCGAGACAAATGAGTGATCAAACGAATGATCAAAGATGACAAAGAACCAGCCATTTTCAGTCCTTGTTTTGATCCAACTTTCATATTATGATCACAGTCGTGACACTGACGATGCTGCATCTCTATCTCTATCATATCTAATCTGATATTCTGGTGGTTCATGTTCCTGTTAAACACCTTTGGCAAGGGTGCCAGATTGACTGAGTAGACATAGGAAAACTAGCCAAAGACTTTGTTTGAAAGTCTGCAGTCAATTTTCAGCATCAACAGCAATGATTGGACGTTAAAACTGTACTCCAGTTGCAAAACTGGAACCGGTTTTCAAATCAACCAAGTTTCAGAAACTTCGGTATTCGGTAACACTTTAGATTAGGGAACCTATTTTCACTATTAACTAAGAGTTTTCCCTCATTAAACTCCTAATTTGCTGCTTATTAATAGTTAGTAAGGTAGTTATTAGTTTAGGTACGGGGTAGGATTAAGGGATCAAAAATATGGACATGCACAATATGTACTTTAATAAACAGCCAATATGTAATATACAGTTAATATACATTTTGACCAGTTTATGGGAAAAGTATTCTTAAAATGCATTCAAAATTCTGAATAATTTGTAATATATAATTATTCACCGTATTTAGAAGTGCCCACGATAACAATATCGTGCATATTCATTACCGTGATATATTGCATTACCGAATACCGGCACAAGTCTAGGCATGACAGAAAAAGGCAAAAAAATGGTTAATGGGTTAATACATTGTCACTATTGATCGTTCATCTAATGGTGTTTTCAGGAAAACTGTTTTTTATATGGTGACATGCTGCTCCAATAAACATGAAGTCATGGTTTGGGGACAGAACAGAATCTTTTTATAACAACATTGACGTTTGGTGTAATCTCAGTTCATCTCAGGACTGATCTTTATTTTCTCTGACGGTTCGATCTCCCTACAGCTACAGAGTTATCAATTTCACAGCACATTGATTTCAGTCGTACACAGCCTCGCACACAGCTCATGCTTACTCAAACACACATATCACGCACTGGCGTCGAGTACAAACTACAATGTGACACTCACAGTGGCCTGAGCATGAGACGAGTCTCCTGACATCCCATAATTCATGAACAGGCTCTAAGCTCTCCAAATGTTGTTCTGGTGCATGTAAAATAAATCTACAACTGCACACAGGCACTGCAAGAGGCACAACAAACTCCCACAAGGGACAAACAAACACTAATTAACTAACTAGCGTTTCAGACATAGGCACCACAACTTCCCACTAGAGAGCAACTAACTAAAGCAACATCACAAATTTCTCACAAGAGGACAACTACCAAACTAACAAAACAATTTAGATATGGAACAGATAACTAAATTAGTTCCGCATTATCTAATAAGAAGACATCAGCATAGGGATGGGCGATCCGAATTTAATGTTTTGCCACGATTTTATTTTTTTATAAATCGAGGAATCACGATTTTGAATAGAAATATTACCAAACGTTAGAATTAGACACTTTGACAATATGCCAATGATGACCGTAAAGAGAATATATATCGCTAGGCGTCATTCACACAGAATGTGCTTTTGTGTTGACAAAGATGTGATGCAGGCAGTGGAATAGGAAAAAATGCAAGAAGATGGGAGTGAATTTCTTTTAACTTGAGCGCTGTGATTTTACAATGCCATTTCATGCATGAGATGCTGCAAGAGATGTGAGCGCAACAGTCAAACGCATCCATTTACATAGAAAAAACTATGGAAAAGCAGCACAATCTAATAAAAAAAAACCTGTGAAGAACTACTACTGTATGTCTGATATTTCATGTTTGCATCATGGTTTTAGGCTGAAAGCTGCTGTTGGTTGTTTTTACAGAACATTTATAGTTAATAGTCTACTGGTATTATACCTTCAGTCATTTTAAATTTATATTAAAGCATTTTCCTTGTATTATTTCTAAACATAATATGTATAAGACAAGTTTGTAAAAGATGTAGTTGTAGTTCATGCATCTTTTCTGCAAAAATATTTAACAAGTGATTTGTTTAACATTTACATCATGTTAACTTCATGTGTAGTGCACTTGGAATAGAATTTTATTTAACTTAAAGAAAAAGTTATTTGAATCATGTTGTTATTGCATTTTCAAGTTGACCAGTTAAAAATCATTAAAAAAAATAAATAAACAAATAAAATCGAGAATCGGTCAAGCGTCTTGGGAAAAAAAGTGAGATTTTATTTTTTTGCCATATCGCCCAGCCCTACATCAGCACAACAGTTTCCCACAACATGACAAGTAACCAACCAACCAAACTAACCAACAGATTACTTCTTTAAAATTTTAATTTGAGTATATTACTGATTACTGCATTTAAAAAGTAATCAGATTACTAATTACTTTACTTTCAAGTTACTTTCAAGTTTACATTATGTTTCAAGTTATCAAACCTAAAATATACACTACAAAGTGAAACTCATAATTCTTTCAGTAATTTAATATTGACTGAAAAAGTATCAAATCAGCAACTTGAATGATCACTTGCATTTTTTCCTGATAACAGCGAAAAGAACTTAAAATGTTCCATCATTTTTGATCGTACATATAAGAGTAATACATAATTTGAAACTGTAAAAAAAGTCTACTTTTATTTGTATTAGGCCTGTCGCAATAATCAATATATCGACTTATCGCGCAATATATGTACATGACCTCAATAATTTTTGGTGACGCAATATATCGCCCATTATATTTACTTAAAAATTTATTTCACCATGTTTTGTACATTCCACTTACGCCTGTTCTTTTGCAGCTTCTCGTACATAACGTGGTGTAGTCGGTGCTAGTTCAAATTTAAAAAAGGCTTCTACAAAAAAAGTTTCATCTGCAGATATGGTCTTGTTTAGGGATCTGTGTCTTTGTGCATACGAACATCTGACTGCTGAGTAGTGCTTGTGTTTCTCTGCAATAGTGTGCACCCTTCATTTACAGAGAAAAGAAGGTCAGGGAAAAATCTGTAGATGGAAAAATCTCCAGACAAGTTTTTTGTGCAGTTTTCTTTTTTCTACTTATTACTTTGCACTTTTTGTTAGAAATAGTTTATTTACTATTTATTCAGGTTTTTTAAGGTATCTAATATTTTGATACTTAATTTCTATTATCTAAATATTCTTAAAAATTAAAAGCTTGTTGTCATTTGGAAGTGTGTTGGCCTTCTTGCATTATTATGCTGTTACATTATGCTTTTAAATTCAGTGGCATAAAATGGTCTTTAAAATGACAATAATATCGCTTATCGCAATTATTTCTGGTGCAATATATCGCATAACAAAAAGTTGTTATCGTGACAGGCCTAATTTGTATACACACGCAATATCAACAAAACATTGTGATTCTGTAAAATAAAGAAAACAAATAGGGTGCGCTTTCTGCAGTCTCAGTCTCCGCGAATATCTTTCTGAAATGCGTGACTAAACTCAGCGAATACTTGACACACAGACATGAGAAATATATCTACAGAAAGCTTAAAGTGTTTAAAGTTAAAAGTTTTTCCCATCTGAGCTCATCTATAATGTGATCACACCCACTCGCATCGCTTTCTATACGATAATAATTTTTCGTATAGGCTTGCCGCGATAGACGGTGCTGACGGTGATACCGTTATTAAGCCGCAACACCCTACGTTTCTTATTTATTTGGTTATATATTATGCATGTTTACTTATTTCCAATAGCATGCCCAATAGCCTGCCCAATAGCATGGTGTATTTTTATTCGTTTTGTTAATAAAAGTTCTATGTTTTATATATAGGCTAAAATGAGTTTGACGTTGTATTTTGTTGTTGCATTCAAGCAATTGACACCGAATTGCCGCTAATTCGAAAGTGAAAGTAAAATGCGCACAGTGCTTTTAAGCTATTTAAAAGCAAACGAAAGCGAGGAAAAGAAAGAAAATTCAAACGAACTAAAAACAAACAATTGCTTTACGCCGAATTGCCGCTATTTGAAAGTGAAAGTAAAATGTGCACGCCGCTTTTGCAAAGCTATTTAAAAGCGAAGGAAAGTGAGGAAAAGAGGGAACGCCCCGCCCCCGCGGTGATACCGGTATTATTGGTGTTGTCACACGTCGATTAACCGGTGGGAAAATTTCCTCACCGTCACAACCCTATTATCGTATAGGCTATATTAGTGTTATAGTGACAAACTTACACATTTACTAGTTGAACTTTTCCCAAACTATAATGCCAGACTAAAATATGTGAAATCGAGTGCAACATTTTAAAAATATGATAGGCAACCTTTCATTGCATCTGTTGTACAACTCATCTGCATTTTGGCTTGCATTCTCCGGTGATTTATTAAAGGGAATACTGACGTGCAAAACATGATTTTAAAAAGCATTTTACTTCATATTTTTTCTTAACACTGCATTTGTAACTTACGTAACGTAATTTTATTGACATTAGTAACTGTAATCAAATTACAAAAATTTAAAATGTAATGCATTCCATCACTGCGTTATCAGGAAAATAATTACAGTAAATACAGTAACAGTACTGTACTGTGTAGAGGTCGACCGATGTATCGGTTTTGCTGATTAATCGGCACCGATAGTTGATTGCTGGAACTATCGGTTATCGGCAAAAATCCATGCCGATAGTTTTCCGGGTTGTGTCCATTGCTGGAGTGGCTGAGAAGGGTCTGCTGTCATTACACAGTGCGAGAGCGCCCTCTAGTGGTTGAAATCACTGACAGCACGTGCTATTTGTTTAGACACGTGATACTGCACGCTGAACAGAGCGGGAAACTTCAGACGCGGATTTAAATGCAGCCGACAGAAAATCCTGCCGCGCCACAGAGCGCCATTCACATAGTTTTCCATTAAATTACATTATATTGGTCCCGAATCGTTGTTAATGTACATAATGAATTGTGTATTGTGCATTTTCAGCAAAACGTTTGTCTTTCTGTGGCTCTAATAAAGTCTGTGTGCTTCATTTATAGAGCTATAATATAGGTCGCGCTTTCTCTTTCCGTTTGCTCCGTTTTTTAAAC
>NW_015647013.1:44791-45194 GCF_001515625.1 Sinocyclocheilus rhinocerous | reverse complement strand
TCCATGCCAAATTGTTCATTCTTGAAGTAAACTTGTGTCCGTTTGGTGATTAAATAAACTGTTTTAGACCGCTGCTCGAGTTGAACGTGGCGCGTCCGGAGTGTGTGTCATACCGGTGAGTTCTCCTGCACTTTTATTTTGATTAGATAATCATCAAGTGTTCAAGAATAGAAGCAGTTAAAGTGTGAGAGTATACATACAATATCCATATGTATCAACCCTCTACATTGCGAGTAAATCACTCGCATATGCGACTAAATCTTACTCTGGGCGACTAAATGATGTCTAATATTAGCCAATTGCTAATAAATTCTCAGATTTTACTCGCCAGTGTGAGTTGGAGGCTAAGTATAAGTTTAGCTCAGATATATTTTCACTCGCCGAACACTCTCTGACTGAGCGC
>NW_015647013.1:13821-44063 GCF_001515625.1 Sinocyclocheilus rhinocerous | reverse complement strand
TACTACTACTACTAGTATGGTTCAGTACTGTTTTTGTTAATAAAGCACTATTTTAGTTTTTGTTCAGTATCAATTTTAAAACAATCGGTTAATTAATCGGTATCGGCCAGTGTGGTCCAACCTAGCTATCGGTATCGGCAAAATCCACTATCGGTCGACCTCTAGTACTGTGTAACGCATTATACCCAACTCTGTAAACAACCAACTAACTAAACTAGCTAAGGCATTATAATATCCCACATGAGGACAACTAACCAACAAACTAACATTTTAACATGGAGACTACAGTGGCATCACAATTAATCTCCTAGCTACCTATCCAAAGCATACAAGTAGCACCACAATTCCCAACAAGCAGACAACTAACCAATTCACTTTTCAGACATAGGTGATTAAATAGCAATTTCTCCACAATGGGCCAATTAACTAACCAACCAAACAACAAACTAACTTGCATTTCAGACATTTGCACTAAGGTGGCAGCAGAACTTCCCAACAAATTAACATTTTAGCATGGGAAAACAACTAAGAATAGGAAAACTAACAAAGCTTGTTAGTGATTTTGAATAGAAATATTGCCAAATGCCAGAATTAGACAATATGCTAATGATAACAGTTAAGAGAAAAGAATGATTAACCACTCACGTGTGACACGCTCTATAACATATCACTAGGTGCTGTTCACACAGAATGCACTTATTTTTGTTGACAAAGATGTAAGGCGGGCAGTGGAATTAGAAAAAAGCGCAAGGAGACAGAGATGCACTTTTAACTTGAGCGCCATGTTTTTAGAATGCCATTTCATTAATGAGACTCTGCAAGAGACATGAACGCAACGGTCAAATGCATCCATCAAGTGCATGTGTAGAAAAAACAATGGAAAGGCAGTGCATGGAATGAAAAACCTGTAATGAATTATTACCATATATCCAATATGTTTGCATAATGGTGACAGGCTACTGGTGTCATACTTTTAGTCATTCATCAATTTGAATTGCCTTGACCTTTTAGCATTTTCTTTATATTATTATTGAACATATGATATGATTAAGATAAGTTTGTACAATATGTGCCATCATATTTCATGGATCTTTTCTGCAAAGATATTTAACAAGTGATCTGTTTTACATTTACACCATGATGACAACTCAACTTCATGTGTTCCGCACTTGGAATAGAACTAGATGACTAGTTAAAGATGACTAGTTAAATGTAAAAAAAAAAAAAAAGAAGAGAAAGAGAATTAGTGATTAAATTTTTTTTTCCATAACGCCCGACCTACAAGTTAATATAACTGACTAATACAAGAACTAACAAAAAAATAACTATTATTTTAACATGGGGACTATAGTGGCATCCCAACTAACCTCCTAACCATCAAACTAAATCAATTTCCCATAATGGAACAACTAACCAACTAACATCAGCAGAATACTTCCCACAACAAGACAACTAATCAACAAACTAGCATTTCAACATAGAGACTACAATAACACAAACTAACAAACTAAACTATAAAAATTTACAACTAACCAACAATGTCCCACAATGAAAGGACACAATTAACCAACTAAGACAGGCACTATTAGTAGCATCATAAAGGGGCCCAACTAACCAACCAAACAAAAAACCAACATAACATTTTAGACATGGGCACTACAATTTCTTAGATAGGGAACTAACTAACTAGGCCTAACTAACTAACTAGCACTACAGTAGACTTGAAGTAATGTCAAAAGAAGAACATGAGCTTGACCTTACATTGTGTCTCACACTGACCTGATACTAAGGCTTTATTCATACTTCTGTTTTAGCCAAAACAGCTGATGACAGAGTGAAACATGATTTGAGACAAGCACAGGGTCACATACTGCACTTCTGCATGTCTGTGTGTGGATTTGGCTGATTTGATCACCACAGGAGGTGAATCAACTCTCTTCTGTGGAGCCAAATGCATCCGTTCACACACACACACACAAACTAAACTAGCTAAGGCATTATAATATCCCACATGAGGACAACTAACCAACAAACTAACATTTTAACATGGAGACTACAGTGGCATCACAATTAATCTCCTAGCTACCTATCCAAAGCATACAAGTAGCACCACAATTCCCAACAAGCAGACAACTAACCAATTCACTTTTCAGACATAGGTGATTAAATAGCAATTTCTCCACAATGGGCCAATTAACTAACCAACCAAACAACAAACTAACTTGCATTTCAGACATTTGCACTAAGGTGGCAGCAGAACTTCCCAACAAATTAACATTTTAGCATGGGAAAACAACTAAGAATAGGAAAACTAACAAAGCTTGTTAGTGATTTTGAATAGAAATATTGCCAAATGCCAGAATTAGACAATATGCTAATGATAACAGTTAAGAGAAAAGAATGATTAACCACTCACGTGTGACACGCTCTATAACATATCACTAGGTGCTGTTCACACAGAATGCACTTATTTTTGTTGACAAAGATGTAAGGCGGGCAGTGGAATTAGAAAAAAGCGCAAGGAGACAGAGATGCACTTTTAACTTGAGCGCCATGTTTTTAGAATGCCATTTCATTAATGAGACTCTGCAAGAGACATGAACGCAACGGTCAAATGCATCCATCAAGTGCATGTGTAGAAAAAACAATGGAAAGGCAGTGCATGGAATGAAAAACCTGTAATGAATTATTACCATATATCCAATATGTTTGCATAATGGTGACAGGCTACTGGTGTCATACTTTTAGTCATTCATCAATTTGAATTGCCTTGACCTTTTAGCATTTTCTTTATATTATTATTGAACATATGATATGATTAAGATAAGTTTGTACAATATGTGCCATCATATTTCATGGATCTTTTCTGCAAAGATATTTAACAAGTGATCTGTTTTACATTTACACCATGATGACAACTCAACTTCATGTGTTCCGCACTTGGAATAGAACTAGATGACTAGTTAAAGATGACTAGTTAAATGTAAAAAAAAAAAAAAAAGAAGAGAAAGAGAATTAGTGATTAAATTTTTTTTTCCATAACGCCCGACCTACAAGTTAATATAACTGACTAATACAAGAACTAACAAAAAAATAACTATTATTTTAACATGGGGACTATAGTGGCATCCCAACTAACCTCCTAACCATCAAACTAAATCAATTTCCCATAATGGAACAACTAACCAACTAACATCAGCAGAATACTTCCCACAACAAGACAACTAATCAACAAACTAGCATTTCAACATAGAGACTACAATAACACAAACTAACAAACTAAACTATAAAAATTTACAACTAACCAACAATGTCCCACAATGAAAGGACACAATTAACCAACTAAGACAGGCACTATTAGTAGCATCATAAAGGGGCCCAACTAACCAACCAAACAAAAAACCAACATAACATTTTAGACATGGGCACTACAATTTCTTAGATAGGGAACTAACTAACTAGGCCTAACTAACTAACTAGCACTACAGTAGACTTGAAGTAATGTCAAAAGAAGAACATGAGCTTGACCTTACATTGTGTCTCACACTGACCTGATACTAAGGCTTTATTCATACTTCTGTTTTAGCCAAAACAGCTGATGACAGAGTGAAACATGATTTGAGACAAGCACAGGGTCACATACTGCACTTCTGGATGTCTGTGTGTGGATTTGGCTGATTTGATCACCACAGGAGGTGAATCAACTCTCTTCTGTGGAGCCAAATGCATCCGTTCACACACACACACACACACACACACAGGAATTTACCCCACACGCTCCTGCACCTACATATGAGCACAACGGTTTCTGTCTTTCAAGCTCACACAGGAAATCAGCTAGAATAATGCTCACTTCCCTCCCCTCCCCCTTTAACCACACACCTCAAAATACTAACATTACAACTCTACACTTTAAATCACATTTTAAAAAAAACAAAAAACACACTCATTCCCTCTGGAAACGTATGCAGATATGTGCACACACACACACACACACACACGGAGCCATGCTCTAGATTCAAAAAAGAGCTGCTCTAAACCCAACAGGATTTTCCAATCAGAGAGAGCAGAGAGATTAATGCTGAAGTCACACACACACACGCGTGCGCGCGCTACCACTTCCCTGGCACAAAACACAAACCACCGGCGTTTTACACCATAAAATATTTAGACCCTAAAGAGTCTGAATTAAAGCCGCACAGAGCGAGCGCTCCGAGGGACTGCGCAGTCATAAACTCTAAAAACATTAGCGATCCTTTTATGAGTTCAACTGTCTTCATTTTCCCATTCACACACACACACTATAAAACTTACAAATGAGTATTATCGTGCGTGTGTGTGTGTGTGATTGGCGAGGGACCGGAGGAGCATCTGGCGTCTCATCAGCTGGAGATTTTCACTCTACTATTTTCACTCACACACACCCAAAACCCCTTACTACACATATAGGACTTTTTAATAACTTGTCGCACGGTCTCATAATTACGATATAAAGAGGCCATAGCGGCCTTAAAAACCTTTCTGTTCAAGTCGTGTGGCAAATGTTGCATGATATGCTTCTTTTTAATTCACTGCAGAAAGCACCTGTCGATGACGAACCAAATTAAACTGTGTTCTATCAAACAGAAGGTGAAAAATGATACAACCTTGAGATGAATAGGGTGTAAAGACAAGCAGGAAAGAGGAAATTGAAATAGAGCGATATAATGTTGTGAAGAAAAACCTCAGGAAGTAAAAGCGACGCACATCTAGGCCACTGAATTATCACTCGTGCTTTGGGTTTGTTTTCACAAAACACAATTTGACAGTATGAATTATGTACATCGTCGCAGAGAAACGCTCAAAGTTGAACTTTAGTGATTATCCCAGGACGGAATTAATTTGGGAATGAAATTAGCGCATTCTTAGGATATTCTTTTTTTTTTTGTCATTCTATTCATTCCCAGAGTGCATGAAATCAAATTCTTGATTAAAGCATCATGAGCAGTGACCAGAAATAAAACAATGAATGCCACATTTTGGATCACAAAATCCATGACCATATCAGAGTATTGATGCACTGCTCAGGGCTGCGTTTCCCAAAAGCATCGTAAGCCTAAGTTGATCATAGAACGAATCGTCACCAATGGAGCTACGATCAACTTAGGATTGCGATGCTTTTGGGAAACGCAGCCCTGATTTAGTTACTCTGATGAATTCCTGCATTTCTGTAGCATAAAATGTTGACTCTTTTACTCGAAGACAGCCAAACAGAAATCAAAAACCCAGAGCATCCAACAAAAGGCAGAAAAACACAATATGAATTAAAAATTCAGAGCTCACACAAAAATGAGACTTCATTTGGAATGCTTGTTTTCCTTCATGGGGCTATTTTATTTATTTATTTTTTTTTTAAACGTATGAAATTGGGAGGTTTCAAGCTTTGATGCCACAGACCCTCAAACTGATGATTTTCTTGCAAAGAATTTTATTTCTGCAATATATACTCATGAAAAAGACCCATTTACATGGTTTTAAAATTAAATCACATAAAATAAAAAAATGTCTTGTATAAATAATAATAACAATATTAATTTGATTTATAAATTATTTAAAAAAATTAAAAATTCTTAAAAAAAAATTCCAAATATCATTTAAGCCTACCTGTCAATAAAACAAAAATCACTGCAATTCATTGTCAATTGTTTATTTGTTTAATTTAAGATTTTTATACACTTTTTATCAGTATTTTTTAACAGATTCCCCGTGTTCATCTGCTGTCTGTCTACATGCAGTCATTTATTCAGACACCTTCAACATTTCTCACATTATCAGTTTATTCGTAAAAAAAAGAAACTCAAGAGTTAAACTGTGTCAATACAAATTCATCTTGAAAATGTCAGATATCTTTGATAGAAAGGTATGTAACAAAACATGGTCAGGTCAAAGTTGCCAAATTTTTATCAGTTTTACTGGTAGTCCACTGTATGAGGAATTTTGGGGTATAATATGTCACAGTTTACTTTATTTTGTTATCCTCACTTACATAAATGAACTACAGTGTCCTGCACCCACCAGTAAAAAAATATCAAAAATTATATCTGGTGTCTGAATAATTTTTGTTTTGACTGTATATGCAAATTAGTCAGGTCAAGCCTCATGCTGTGTCCTAATCAGACAATGTTTCCATGACCAAGCAATTCGTCTGTCCACATTGAAAGCATGTTGGGGTCAGTCAAGGCTCTTTTATTGCTTGTCACTTTGTCATGTTGCACTTTAGTTGAAATGACAGCGCAGCCACTAAACACCCCAAAATGCACTGCACGTCTATCATAAACAACACTTGCCGGTTAGGTGCCATGAGATCACTTCCTGTAACACAGGATATGAGCATCTGTCACCACAGGAAATAATTACTGCATGTGAGACACTAACTGTGAGCTACTATTAGTGTTTCCCTTTGCTTACGGAGAGCGCCAGGCAAACCTAAAAACCTAAATGGACAGGCAAAACAAGTGAAAAATGCCCTCATCTAGCAATCCCAATGCTCCACATAGTAATAAAACATCTAAAATGATCTTTATTTGTACGTTTTCTAAGAAGGTTCACCTTTTTGTTTTAAAAAGTTGCATTTGTCCATTGGAAGCAAAGCACTTGCGTCTGACATTTTGGTTTCCGTTTTGAAAAGAGCATGCAATAAGTGAACGATTGGTTAACTGCTGGGGAAAAACATCTGATGTGTAACATTATATTACATCTGCGCACTACAGTAGGTCTTAATATACAGTCTCAATGTTAATCAAACAATAAAATAAAAGAGGGAATCACTCGTTTGTTTCTCTTACTGGAATGATTCTGTTTAGATGTAAATTTAAGAAAGTAAAGTACTATGTATAATTTGTTTCCTTCTATATTTGTTCTGTTTATTTGCATTTTTGTTCTTGTTTTTAATAACAAAGATAAATTAACACAAAATATTATGATTAATATTAGTATTTATTATTAAGAAAAGAATTGGAGGAAAAGATAGAGAATCGCTGTACAGTCAAATTGTTACCCTCTGAATCATAATCGAATCGAATCGTGAGTCAAGTGAAGATTCACACCTCTAGTCACAATAATGTCCTCTGTGATTGGTCAAAACACCCCACCCTAAAACACCACAAAAAAGTTGATTATACGTGACTAGGGTTGGGCCGATAGACGATGCCGATGGCTGATAGACATCACGATGTTGAGCCGGCGTCAGGGAGCCGCTATAATACCTGGCATTGAAACTGCTTTTGAATGCACGATCGCTTTTTAGTTTCACTTTCACTTTCGAGATTCGCGATCACACGTAGTCTGTTTATACTATGGAGCGGCAGTACTTACCACACATTTGACAAAATTAGATGTTTGTCAGTGGTGCTCCGGATCTGCAAATCATTCGCCATCGTCCTCAGTCATCTCTCCTTACTCTGTTTATGTGGTAAGTGAGATTTTATGTACTGTAATGTAACAGGCAACCGTTACACCGTGTCTACACCATACACTGTATAGGTCTACACCAGACGCGAAAGTTGTCGTGTCGCGCCGCGCCACATCAGCTAAAGTCTGTCTACACTGGACGCGACAAAGCGACCATTGAAAATCATTTGAAATGTGTCAATACGTCATAAATAGAACGCGGCAGCAGTTTACTGTCGGGGATTTGTCGTGTCGCGCCGCGCCGCATCCAGTGTAGACAGCATCACTGATTATAATGAGTTCTATACACTGATCTATATAGGCTATAATGAATCTCTATTACAGATCAGTGAATCTATAGTATTTTGACGCACCGTGCCGCTCACATCCGGTGTAGACACGGTGTTAGGAATCGTTATGTGTTTTCCATGCCTTATAAGGATTCACGCTTCGGGCACAACGGGTAATGCATTTATAATTTCATCTTTAAAATATCCACTTCCTGATCTGCAGGCTAGCCTCAGAAGGCACCAGCACCGCCCACGGTCCATTCACTACTGTCTGATGCAAACTGCACATTTAAATGGCAAACACTTTCTTGATCTGACAAAATGTAATCTGGTTGGTGAATCTGATGCAACTGGACAGAGTCAGGGTGTGAATGGTTTCTGCCTGGAAACAAGACTGTGTTTACAAGGTAACAGATCAGTAAAAGTGCATTTAAAGGCGATTCTCTCAATATTTAGATTTTTTTGCACTCTCAGATTTCAGATTTTTTTTAGAAAGTTATAGAAAACCACAGCATTTATTTATAATAGAATTATTTCATAACATTATGCATATCTTTACTGTCATTATTGATAAATTAAATGCATGATTATTAAATGAAAGTATTAATTTCTTTAAAAAAACAAATCATACTGACCCCAAACTTTTGAATTGTACTGCATAAAAAGACCAAAACATATGCTGCTTAGAAAGAAACACATCCAGAGTGTGATGAAGAGAGAGAGAGAGAGAGAGAGAGAATTCCCCCGACAGCGAGTAAACTGGAAAATGTAAATGTGAGTCTCAGTCATGCAAAAGCATCGGATCGCACTGATGTGAACAGGGCAGAGCATGACACTGGAACACACACAGATGAGGCATTATGGGATATGATCATTCAAGATGGTGAGAGCTGTCAGTGAGAAAGCTCCAGTACAGATCTGGCCTGAACTACATCACATCCCTATGGGAACATGTGTCTGTTTAACGGAGCTGCAGACCTACAGTAATGCAATACAGCAACTCACAAACTCTAGAAAGAGTAATTGCAAAGGACCAGACTCGAGTTCGATTCATAGACTCAATATCTTGCATGCCTGATAAGGGAAAATGTTTGGATGGGCGAGGATGCCAGTTTCAAGGAAAAGAAAAGTTGACAAAGAAAATAGAATTTTCAAAGATGATTGGACAGAGAGGTACCCAATCCAATCCAGCACGAAGCCATTCTGTTTGATTTGTAACAAGACAGTTGGAGTTGTGAAGAGTGGAAATGTCAAACGCCACAATGAAACAAAACACAGACATTTTGAACGCCTCTGTATTTTGCACCATGTTACTTTTGGCCTGCCTCTTGCTGACACTTAAATGAATTGTTTTGCCATTTTTGCACTTGTTATTAATGTATTTTGAATGCAAAATGCCAAAAATGCATGTTTTATTATGCATGTTTATTAAAAACAAGTTTTGTAACAACCAATTGTTCCGGACCTTTGACATTGATGAAAATCAGATTTGGACCTTTGAATGTAGACTTTGCGAACCGCCAACATATATTTATCAGTCATTCATGTCCATTATCATTTTGCTGTTGTGTGGTTTCATAAAAGCATTAAGCCACACTGGCAAAATTCATCCCGATCACCTCAAATCCTCAATGATGCTATAAAGTGCATGTTAGCGCTGTTTGCTGTGTGGTGGCACATCAGATGGGTGAAACAGAGGGCTTTAGGACGGGGGCGTGGTGACTATTTATAGAACACAACTCATTACCTCACGCTCTCTTCACATCGACAGAGCTGTCCGTCAAACTGAGGGGGCCTGTTCCAAATCACGCTCGCGTACATGCAGGCAAAATATTTACATATTTATTTTTAGATTGCACACAAGCTTCTTGTCTTAATGCGTTTTGTCTGCCTCTGAATGTGGTTTCATCGATTGGATCGGCAAACATTTTGTACCCCATTTACACCAGCACTGTCCTCTAGTGATACGAGACGGAGGGTCACATGAGGTGTGACAGAAAAGCTAGCCATGAACTAGAGATGCATGTGAACAAAGAGAGTGCAACACAGACATGTTTCTCCACCGTATGTGCACACACATGCATATGAGAGCACATTAAAACAAAAAACTGTGTCACTCACCATTAAATATTAAACAGTGCATTATGACAATGCAAGCTGACAATAAAAATCAAAGATGCGATGTGACAAGTGAGTGGTCTGTCCACACAGAAAGAGAAAATGCAACACAATCCCAACCATTCAAATGAACAGACCTGATGTTTATTATATAGTAGTAGTTTTGTAGAGATATTAGACCATGAAAATAAAAACCAAATTAACCAAAAGCGTAGATTTTAAAAGATATTATATTTTTTTTATTATTTACTGCATCACACCTGATCAGGACACTTGAAGCATAAAGTAGCACTGTTCAAAAGCTTGGCGTCAAATAAGATTTTCCCCCTTTTTTCAAATAAATGAATACTTTTATTTAAAAAGTACGCATTAAAACGTTTTAAAGCGACAGTAAAGACTTCTACTTCAAACAAATGCCGTTCTTTTGAACTTTTGTTTGATTGACGGCACATTTTTCATTGTACATGCATCCAACATAACAAAAGAGCTACATTACCTTCCGGTTTAGTAAATGACTAAATTCATTCCCTGCTAAAATATAATATGATCAACTCTTTGTCTTTTGTTTTCAAAGCTGCAGACAATTGACTCAATGTTTCTCTAGTTTGGCCTAATAACAGCCATTTATTTCTCACATTTTTTATCTAATTGACATTTCTGCGTGACAGCACAGCATTTATTTCCCCAGTAGCGTGACCTAGAGAGCCACCTTACTGTGACAGGCCTGCTATTGTGAACATGTAAAGGGGCTGAGGTCAATATCGGTAACTGAATCCACTGGAGCAATGCAATTACCCAAAGCATCAGCGGCAAGTGTCTTTTACAAATTCACACAGCTTTCGAGACCGTCATTAACATCTGCACATGTGAGTGTCATAAAATCAGTGTCAAAGTAGTGCTGGGCGGTATACCGGTTCATACCGAATACCGGTGTTTATTTTTGTTATGATATGAATTTTTAAAATACCGCAATACCGGTGTATGTCACTTAAACAACGTTCGAAACGCGACACTGTTTGAAAGGGGTCTCTTTTCACTGTTGCACTGAGTGCAAATGTCAAACGCCACAATGAAACAAAACACAGACATTTTGAACGCCTCTGTATTTTGCACCATGTTACTTTTGGCCTGCCTCTTGCTGACACTTAAATGAATTGTTTTGCCATTTTTGCACTTGTTATTAATGCATTTTGAATGCAAAAGGCCAAAAAAAAAATCAGTGTTGATTTGTTATGCATGTTTATTAAAAACGAGTTTTGTAACAACCAATTGTTCCGTACCTTTGACATTGATGAAAATTCAGATTTGGACCTTTGAATATTAAAAGGGGTCGTGTTTAGTCACTATTTAGTGTGGTATTTTTTGACAATATTCACTCATCATGACAGTAAAATAGGGCATTCTAAGTCAATATACTGCAGTATTTCCTCTCAATCAGTAGAACATATGGTTAACACCCAGTCATGCATGAAAAAAAAATACCTCATGTACCGTGAAACCGGTATAATTTTGAAAAATACCGTGATATACATTTTTGGTCATACCGCCCAGCACTATGTCAAAGTATTCCTTGCGTTATCTTGAGCGGTGTTCTTCTACGAGGCTCGCTGAAGCTGATCACAGCTGAACATTACGACTGATGGCAGAGGTTTAATTTTTAATGCGCTTTCCTACTGGGCCATACACTCTCGAGCCGCCCCGTCTGACTGCCAGCGTGGTTACTCCCATCCTGATGCATTTTTCAACAGAGACGCTGAGCTCACATGGAAGAGACTGAGAGAGAAAATAAAAAAAAATTCTGCATGAAAAAAAAATACCTCATGTACCGTGAAACCGGTATAATTTTGAAAAATACCGTGATATACATTTTTGGTCATACCGCCCAGCACTATGTCAAAGTATTCCTTGCGTTATCTTGAGCGGTGTTCTTCTACGAGGCTCGCTGAAGCTGATCACAGCTGAACATTACGACTGATGGCAGAGGTTTAATTTTTAATGCGCTTTCCTACTGGGCCATACACTCTCGAGCCGCCCCGTCTGACTGCCAGCGTGGTTACTCCCATCCTGATGCATTTTTCAACAGAGACGCTGAGCTCACATGGAAGAGACTGAGAGAGAAAATAAAAAAAAATTCTCAGTCCCAGAAGACAACGGAAGCCGAGGGAGACTCATCCCTCACTTTGACGTAAGAAGATCATTAGAGCATGTCCATCTAAATGGATTGGATGCTATACAAGAGCAAACCAATATTAATGACAAATGCATTGCAGAAATGTTGACATGCAAGTGATCAGACATTAGGTTTTAGTCAAGACCTGAAAAAACTAAGGCCTAAAAATATACTCTACACTCTAAGTGCAAGAATGGCATGTAAACGTTGCATTCTCAGCATTTTGTCAATGGGGGAATGTTTTATCAAGCATAAATTTAAATCGTCTTCTCTGTTCTCTTTATTGGTTTTCAGTCATTATTCATATATACACTACAGTCCAAACATTTTTCGAAGTACAGTTTTTCAAATGAAAATAATAATTTTATTCAGCAAAAACACATTAAATTAAAAAAAAAGCCATTAAATCAGAAGTGTCAGTAAAGACTTTTACATTGTAAAAGTATTTACGTTGTCTCAAAAAAAAAATGTTATTTTGAACTTTTTATTCATCAAAAAATCCTGAAACAAATGTTTTATGGTTTCAACAACAACAACAAAAAACATTAAGCAGCACAACTGAACATTGATTTTTGAGCACAAGTTATTTAAATTGTAATAATATTTCACACTGTTTTTAGAAAAATCTTACTGACCCCAAACATTTAAACGGTAGACATACACCACTCACTTGAAGTTTATCTAAAACACAAATTCAAGAACACTGATAAATGAAACCTTTAGCAAATATTAAAAACAAATTGCCATTTTTCATATCATACATTACAATGTTTTGATGCCTAAACTAACTTGTAGCATTAACTTGTGTTATTTGTAAAAAAAAATTAAACAAAATAGTATTATAATTTTATATCAAGCATAAAATGAAAATAATTATTGGCTTATTTGTATTGACCAGAACACAATTTGTAACAGCAAAAGCAGCATTCTCAGTGCCGTCACATTCTCTTTTACTGTCATGGTGGATCTACAGCAAGAAGACAATCTTTCTGAACTAGTTAGTTAAACTTCTAACACTTTTATAACTACAATAGCTATTTGAATAACACCAGACCTGCTTTACTTGAACCGACATTTGATGTTAACTGAGCACGGTTACAACCACAGAAATGCAAGAACACAGGGTATATATGAACAACAGGGCCATGCTCGTGCAATGCATTGGTTAAGCATTTAAATTTGTGTGTTGTGTACTTATGTATGTTTCTGGCATAAAAGCTATGGGGCAGCTAGATTGAAATAAAATAATTAAGATCAAAGATCATTCTATGTGGTGAACAGAAACACAACCTCACTGAGCACAGAACAAAAAAAAACGGAGTTTAAACTTAAAGTTTTTAAGTTAAAGTCCGGAATGAAGCGCAGTGAAAGAACTGATTGGGCACACATTATAACACAGGCAGAGCGGTCCGTGAGGCTAAATCAGTAGTGCTAATTATAACGAGCTGGGTGTTTTCAGGCCACTCTCTGACTCCCTGTGCTGCCATCAAAGGAGCGATGGAGGGCAACTATGGTCAACTCATTCGAAGCTACATCATTAACTCTTACTTTAGAGGAACTAAGATTAGTCGAGATGGTGATTTGGCAGGCAGGAATCTATACAGAGGATTGGTCAATCCTCTGAAACCTCAAAAAATACTGAAGTGGAAGACGATTGTAACCATTTGGCCTTTATAAATGCATGCATGCCTCGAAAGACTTGGGAGTGTGAACAAACACCTTTAGACCTACAAAAGACACTTTTACAAGCTCTACACAAGAGAAAGTATATGACACACACTCTTAAAAATAAAGGTGCTTCACGATGCCATAGAAGAACCTTTTTGTCTACATGGTTCCATAAAGAACCTTTAACATTCTTCAGATTATAAAAAGGTAAGAAAGAGATGGTTCTTTAAAGAACCTTTGACTGAATGGTGCTTTGTGGAACCAAAAATGGTTCTTCTATGGCATCGCTGTGAAGACCCTTTTAAGCACCTTTATTTTTAAGAGTGTATGTGTAGTATGTGGTGATTAGGTTTCGTGGTATGATCTAGTTTGTGTGTGTGTCTAAACTGAGCAGTGGCTTCAAGTTGGCCTAACAACAAAGCCCTTGTCAAAAGCAGGTGACAACACCCAGATACTATACTACAAATACACAAAGACACTATTAACAGCCATCACTGGACTGCCCTTCTTTTACTACCAAATTTGCTATAAGTGCAAAAGGTCAAGGTAAATCCATTGATGTTTGTTTATCCGCTCTACAACTGAAAATCATAGATGCTATGCTGCCTTCAAGTCACACATTTGGAAATCTTACTTATAATGTGATTTTGATCATAATAAAACTGATGCATTTCTATCTCTAGCTACAACAAAAATGATACACAAGGACAACATTCGATTCTGATTTTTGTGAATCGAATGATTTTTTAATTAACGTGCTTGCCAACAATGATACTGTGTGGAATGATAATTCCACAAATTATATAAAAAAAATCCTTCTATAAATCAATTATTAAATTATATTAAATTAAATAAGTATTAAAGTCGATTGAACATCAACCCATATTTAGAAAAGTTTCATATATTTGTAGATAGAGCAAAAATATCATCCAACCTCAAACCAGAGCATGAAATGAACAGAAAATAGAAGCAAATACTGCGACAGCAACATTAAAACTGGTTCATGTTGAAACCGATAACAATGACATACAAGTGCATTTGCTGGAATGAAAACATGATTCTCGATGCAATTAATTTAGGAATGTCCAAGTTACCAAACATGCAGCAATCAGATAAGAGCTTCTATAAAAGATGTGTGTGAGAGCAATAAACGCTTAATCATTGAGTCACACACAGACACACAGCTGTCCCAGAGTTCACCTTGATCAGTCACCAGCTTGATAATAAACTAACTAAACTAAAGAGTCAACCTGAAACCAACAGCCGTTTCTAATAGCCTAGTCAACAAATTCATTCCGTTACCAAACATAAAAGCACAATACTATGTGCACTCAAGGATATCTGATTTACCTGCTACCAGGTGCTTCAATTAAAACTTTTCAATACATTTCAAAGTTATGGCACAAACCTTGCAAACACTGCTTAATTCTGGGACTAGATCTTCCACAAACACTAAGTCTAGCAGCCTGGTATTTTGGAAACACTTTCCCCCTCGTCACACTGCTAAAATCTCAAACACATGCACTAAGAAGGTTTAAAATGTACAGATTAGGACGTTTTAAGCTTTGACTGAATGACTTCACTACCCACAAAATGAGTTAAATGGGTGCCTGAATGCATGCAAAACAGAGCATAATAATTCATAAGGTTCATTGACACAACACACAGCGAGACAAAAAACATATTTACTTGAAAATTGAGGCTGCTAATCTAAAATGAAATTGTATTCTATGAATACCATGAATATATTTGCCACCCATAATGAATGAAGTTGTTTACCCGAGTATTGCTGATCTAAATATAAGATCAGATATGTGATTAAAATGAATATTTATTCAAGCAGCATTTTTTTTGGCAATTATTATTGCTGAAATAAACATAATATCACCTTTAATAACTAAAAAAAGTTAATTGGAGTGTTTTCATACTGACTCAATTACTTTCGGCATGATCTATATAATAGCCCGTGCTTAAAAAAAAAAGTTATCATATATATATATATATATATACACAGTATATAAATACATACATATAACATTTTGTGAAAAAATTTATTTAAAGTTAAAGAAAAAAAATCTGTATAATTCGTGGACAGCTGAGATGGTAAAATAAATAAAATCAAATAAAAATCAGCACCTGGTTCTAATGGATGCATGACACATTAAGCACTGAAATGGACCCAGTTTCACCTCTATCTGAAAAACAGAAGTGCTAATTCGGAAAAACACCAATTTTAAGCAGTATTACACGTATTGTTTTTATGCTTAAACCCTTTTTCGTCTTTGACCCACAAATAAATTTATATTTTTTTGCGCAGAAAAACAAAAATACAATTACATTAAACAGAAAACTTTTACATTTGTTAATTTTTATTAAAAAAAAAAATATATTATATATATATATATATATATATATATATATATATACACAGTATATAAATACATACATATAACATTTTGTGAAAAAATTTATTTAAAGTTAAAGAAAAAAAATCTGTATAATTCGTGGACAGCTGAGATGGTAAAATAAATAAAATCAAATAAAAATCAGCACCTGGTTCTAATGGATGCATGACACATTAAGCACTGAAATGGACCCAGTTTCACCTCTATCTGAAAAACAGAAGTGCTTATGATTATCTGTACTACCTCATTACATGACATGTTTCTCGATGGAAAGCCTGACTAGTTTTTGTGAATCGATTCTTTCAAAGAGTTCATTTAAATGATTCAGCGTTTCTCTCTTTTCTATTTAGTTGAATTAGTAATGGCATTATGCCAAGTATTAATTTCATCTGTCAGTTTATTGAGTCATGAATAGAGGTATACGAGTCGAAGACGATTCTTGCTGGTTAACCAGATCATTAGAACCCGAACTTGTTGGACAAAGATGGTTCTCGGTTCAATGAGTTCACTCACTGAGTTGTTGACGCGTAAAGTCCGGTTCTGTCCAACTGATTCGACTCACAAGAATGATTCACTCGGACAATGATAATGCATCATTCTAGACAAATCATGAAGAAAATGCATAGAAATAACTAGTCTGTAACTTAGCCTATATGAAAAGACAAACTGGATACACATCTAGGATTTTATAATTCACCAATAGTCTACGAATCGCACCAGCTGTCATCATCACTAGTATACTACCATCACTTATTTCTGAAGGCTACAACAACAAATAAAGCCAAAAACGACTATACTAGTTCATGCACAACGCTGACAGCGCCAAATAACGGTAGAAAAACGTACCTTCATCCTCATGCTGAGATGTGTCTACCCTGCGCTCCTAAAGACCATAAACTTCATGATCTCCATCCGACAGAATAAACGCTGCATGCATGTGAAAGAGACGCGCTGCTTATTAAAATAGCTCCTCAAGGAGCGGGGGCTGAAGACGAGGGGGGAAAGAGCCAAGGACTCACACAAAACAGCCCAACATGACATCAGCCCTCATTTCTCTAAATGCATATCAAACTGGACGCACTTTCATTTTAACGATTGAAGCGCGTCTTTACGCAGCGACGTGCATTATAAGCGAATAACGCTTCTGACGCGCTCCTTTTTTAAACGAGTCCGTATGCATTCAAGTTATGCGAATATGAACATGTTGAGGATCTGCGCTGCAGAGGAAGTGAAAGTTTGGGTGGTATAGGGCTGAACAGTTAGATTAGCAAACTGACTAGCTTCGCAAAGATCCAGCAGGTGTTAGTTAGATCAATTAAAAAGACACTCAGTCCTAACATCCGGATCTCTGCGTTAAACAACTTTGGGTTGCATTTAATTATTTTTGCCTGACTTTGAAATAAATGTGCATGGATATATGTCACGCAAAGCCTTTGACAGTTTTATCCACGAAACTCATGGCAATGTAAATGAATGATACTGACCTCTTTGCTGTAGGGTGACTGAGAGCTCAAGGGCAAAATTCACCGTCCTAAAAACATCTATTTCAGCCGGAAATGGAGTATTTTAAACGTTTTGTTGGCCCATGTTCGCCTGTCTGTCTGTCTATCGGACTTCCTGGATGAACAGCCGCGTGCGCATATAGTGAAGATCATTATGCATGCGCGCACGGAAATAAATGCACGACATCTCCACAATGTAGGCTATGCAAAGCAGCACTTTTAACCTCAGTCCGGAATAAGCCGATAAATAACTATATATGGATGAATCTTCATTAAGTATGATTAAAAGAAAATAATAACGCTTAGTTATTTCAGTATAGAATATAATAGCTTCGTTTAAAAAAAAAAGAATTCTCTCATAAGAGTGTTGAAATGATACATTCGCAAGAATTTCACAATTCTGGACTTGTTCCTTTTTTTTAAAACTTCGATTCTATAATAAATGTATAAGAGTGTTTCTTACAAAAACAGGAAATAATACTTTGCACTTGTATAACTTTTTTTTTTTTTTTAAACACTGTGAATTCAGATTTTTTTTAAATATTCTATTTGTTTATAATGGAAATCAGAAGTGACAAGAAAGCAATCTCTGACATTGTGGCAGAAGATCAGAAATGTCATTAATTTGAAGAGTTTTACATCATGATCTGAGTAGCTTCAGATAACATTAACAAACCTTTTGTGTGTGTGTGTGTGTGTGTGTTTGTCTGTCTGTCTATGTGTGTGTGTGTGTGTGTGTGTGTGTGTGTGTCTGTCTGTCTGTCTGTCTGTCTATGTGTGTGTGTGTGTGTGTGTGTGTGTGTGTGTCTGTCTGTCTGTCTGTGTCTGTGTGTGTGTGTCTGTCTGTCTGTGTGTGTGTGTCTGTGTCTGTGTGTCTGTCTGTGTGTGTATACCTGTTTTTCTATTCTGGTGGGGACTTAAACCTGAATACACACAGACTCATGGGGACTCGTGTCATGGTGGGGACCTAAATTGAGGTAAACAAGCTTATAAAATCACACAGAATGAAGTTTTTTGAAAATCTAAACAGACAGAAAGTTTCCTGTGAGGGGTAGGTTTAGGTGTAGGGTTGGTGTAGGACAACAGAATATACGGTCTGTACAGTATAAAAACCATTACGCCTATGGAGAGTCCCCACAAGGATAGCAAACCAGACATGTGTGTGTGTGTGTGTGTGTGTGTATGTGTGTGTGTGTGTTAGCAAAACAGAATCTTGTCTAACTTTACAAATAAAGTGTAAAATGTCATTGCATCACACATTACAAAAAAAAATCCACTTGGAGGTTCATATAGGCTATGAAATATTGCATGAATATTTGAAGCCTAGTCAAATTAAAGCATGATATCCGTGTCTTTAGGGCACATGCAACACAAGCTGTCGTTTTGGCTAAGTTGTTTTAAGACTAGGAGAAAGTTTTGAGTTTTGAAACTTACAGGATGTTTTTTTAGAACAATGACCTCTTAGTACCTATATGTCAAAAGATCAAAGGTTTCTCAGTGCATGACCCTTTTAAACATTAAAAATGCATACAATCATAAAAGGGTTGTGTGTCAACACGCGTCACAAAAATCCTCGATATACTGAATTTAGTCTATGAGTGTAAACAAACACTATGCATCACTTGACCAGTTGTAGTAAATGTTCTACTACTTTATGAAGGTTCAGGGGAAATCAATCGAGCGCAGAGGGAATCCATGGAGAGGCGAATAGTGACACCAGATACGATAAAGACGCTTTTAATTATGGCGCAGCGTATCACAAATATAAAATACCCATGCAAGACGAAACATACCAAAGCCATAATAAATGTGAATGCCAAGAAAAAAACGGCCTTACCGAGTCAGCGAGGCTTTATCTTTAATCCAGGTTCAACTCCATAGAAGTCCGCTTATAAGCGAATATTTTCAGGCGAATAGTACAAATCCACCTTAGCTCTCATGTAGCGCTTGTAAGGTGGAATGTCGAGGGAAATAAACTTCCAAACTCATTGCAAGTGGCGTCTTGGTGCTCCTACACCTGAAAATGCATCAACCTGTTTTATTTTCGACAGACGTCATGACTATCTCTCCCGTCGGTGTGATGATAAAACATCCATACAGTTCGTGTTATGATATCCAGCACAAATACTGTAAGCTACTAACCCCCGAGCGACTGACAAAGAGCTGACAAGCGTCTAACGCTTTTGCAAACCCATCGTACCTGCTACAATTTAACAGCGCTGATAAACGAGCTCGCCGATCAAAGAGCTCCTCAACTCAACGCCGCCACCTGCCGCTTGAGCAAGGAACAACTTATTAACATACAACAGAGATGACACAGTAGTCGCAGATCCCTGAAAAGGGTATGATAGGATTATAAGCAGTGCTGCGGGTAACTCATTACAAGTAACGCGAGTTACGTAATCAGATTAGTTGAAATTTCTTCTTCTGTATTCTACTGTACGGACGTAAATTTACATTTCCTTCAGCCTGAGGCTTATTCATTTCTCTTTTGGTGTGAAAAGGCTTTTATATTTGCCAAAAATAGAACTTTTTTATTTTAAAAACAAATAAGCAAGCCCTGTCCAGATTTTAAAAGTAACGCAAAAGTAACGTAACGCATTACTTTCCATAAAAAGTAACTAAGTAACGTAATTAGTTACTTTTTTATGGAGTAACGCAATATTGTAATGCGTTACTTTTAAAAGTAACTTTCCCCAACACTGATTATAATCTAGTAGTGTAATGATGATTAGTTCGAGGATTTAATGTAGGTTACTCCGCCTGGCCATAATATAATATTTTACAATATTTATGCGTAGCATATGTCTGCCCAAGCATGAGTTAAATCAATTTTTGCTCAAACTTACCGTATGTTAAACACCTGTTATTCCGATCTGTGAATTTAACAGCTAACTGATCACCTAAAAATATATTTAATGATGATGTTATAATAATAACAATTATTATTATTAGCTATAATTATTGTTGTTGTACATATGTAATTTGTATCAAGTTTCTAATACAGTTCTTTACTATTATTTGTCCTTTAATAGGCTATTATTATTATTAATTTATTATTATTTCTAGTAGCAGCAGAAGTAGTAATAGTATGTCTGTTTTTGCAACACAATGGAGAGATGATGTTTAAAAACATTATATATATATATATATATTGCCTAAGTGATACTGACTTATCTATAAAATCTAGAAAACGTGTATTAGAAATAGGCTATTTCACTTACTACATCATGCTAGCTCATGAGGAAATGCTCAAAAATGATGATAAACCATTACAAAAACATGCATGTGAATACCTCTCTCTCTCTTTCTCTCTCTCTCTCTCTTTCTCTCTCTCTCTCTTTCTCTCCCTCGCTCTCTTCCCATTTTCTTCTTTCCCTTATGTCATACTTGCGCACAAGCTGTTCAAACTACATTTCCCATCATGCATTGCTCGAACACCTCCACCAATCAGATTCCTCGGCCTACCTCCATTGAAAAAAAGAGGCTCGAGTCGAGACTGAAAACGTTGTCGGTGCTGTGTGATTGTTTACACATAGGCCTATCATCAATTTTTTAATATAATAAATGGCCTCGACTTTACTGTCACCCATGGTGGATTATTATAACGACGAGGAAGATCTAGACAGTGTGGATGAAGACGAAGATCGCAGTTTCAGAGGCAGAGACTCGGAAGAAGGTGATTACGCACGATCATTTAAGTTTATTTACCTTTTAATCCCTTTCACTTATGATTTATGGATTGATAGACATGTTTAATTTGTTAATGAGTGAGCTGGCTGTAGATTGGTAATGAAATGCTGGCTCTGTTGTTCATGTGTGTCGAGTTGTTTTCTGCTTAACGGTATTTTAGAGCTCACTTTGCTTTTCGCAACATCGCATGAGCCATTAAATGCATATATTGATATTTTTAGACTTAAATGATGGCTATGTAAGCATTTAACCGTATAACGGTTATGTATGTTCTTATAGTTTCATGTTTTATGTGATATTTAGCCTGTTGATAAACAGTTAGCAGTTAGCACGCGTCAGGAAGCAAATAACGTTAACGTTACATTAAGTAGGATGTGTTGTTATTGTTGTTTTCATACATGCAGCCTCGAAGTCAGGTGCACCAGAGGACTTACTTGATTTCAATGTAACATGTTTTAGGAAATAGATGAGTTATGGTGGCAAAAATGTGGTTGGAGTTGAGCTCCGCTCAGTTAGCCTCTGCTGGTGTCATAAACACATTGAGACAAACGGAGTGTAATCAGACTTCAGAGATCAGATCAAGTGTGCATGACAATTTATTTACACTATCCACTCTTAAAAAAAAAGATTTCAGTAGTTAAGTTACAATATAAGAGCATCTGGGATAATGAACAATTTGTAGGTTTTTGTATTATTAATTACCAACTTTTTCAATATGCATCAAGCTCATCATGCCGTTTTGAGAGAAATAGAAGTATAGCATTCTTAGTTATATCACCTCACCAATGTTGAATGATACCTGATGATCTCATATAATTAATTATTTTGTTGAAATTAAACTGCAGAGCATCTGGTATTATATAATAGGCCAGGGTTTGTCTTCATAGAAAAAAAAAAAAGTAGTTCATTGAAAATTGTCCCCAAAGATTTTCTGAACAAAATGTCTACAAATACTTTTTTTCTTCTTCTTCTTCTTCTTCTTCTTCTTCTTTTTTTCCTTCTTCTTCTTCTTTTTTTGTGGTGACAGTGACTTTAAACTAACATTTTAAATTGTATTATATGTATTGTGCTTGTGCATGCTGTTATCATGACTTAATATTAATTTAGAAACTACAAATCTCTCTTTATATGTAATATTTGTGCTTTTCAAACTTCATTGGTCAAATGGACAATCAAATGAAGTAGTGAAATCAAAAATTCTTTGATAAAGAGTTCACAAGTACAGCATTTATTACAAGTAAAAAACATCTTGCCAGTTTGATCAATTATGCATCCTTGCTGAATTAAAGTATTAATTTATTTTTTAAAAATATCACCTGGATAAAAGCAACTGCTTGAATGCAAGTATCTTTATAAGCAGCTGATGATATAGTATTTTTTATCTATTAGTGTGGGTAGTTGTCTTTTTATTAGTGTGGAAATTTGTGCTTTGTTTATTTATGTGTTTGTTTAATATTTATTATTTGTACTTAAGATTCGTCTTAGAATCAACTTGTGACAGTTCCCATAGCAGTCTGGACAAACACAATATATAATATAATATAATATAGGGCTGGGTAAAAAATATCGATATCTCGATTATAATCGATTCTCATTTTTACGAAACTTTATCGATTCTTAAAGGGATAGTTCACCCAAAAATGCGCACCGGATGCCGTGCGCTCGCTCAAGGCAGTTGGACATAGTGGTGTATTAGAGGTAAAATATGATATAAATACTGTTCGGTTTCTGGCACAAACCGATCGTTTCGTGTCTTAGGACATCAATGTGTCGTCACGAGCTGCAGGGTTTAATTTGGATTTGTCTGTGAATGTTTTTTTACTCTCATAGATTTTGTTACCATTGCCATGCATTATACGACTGATAGACTGCAACGGTTAAAGTTAAAAATCATCAAATGTGTTCTACTGAAGAAACAAAGTCACCTACATCTTGGATGCCCTGGGGGTAAGCAGATAAACATAAAATTTTCATTCTTGGGTGAACTATCCCTTTAAATCGCAAGAATCGATTAGTCTGGCCTGTTTTCAGATAATGGATGGAACATTGAAGGGCACTTCCCATCCAATAAATCACAATAAGCATTGTGCTTTGGTACTTTTAATATGAAACAAAGTCTCAGATTTCAAATTATGTTCACGAATGCCGTTTTGGCACTGTTTAATGTGGACTGGAGTGATCGCTATAGCGCGGCGCGCCTCGGTTCAATAAAAGCGGCAGCGCGAGGCACATGTGAACTGATCATCTCCTCGGGCCCGTATTAACCAAGGCCACAGAGGCGAAAATATTTCATGTTCAAAAATAAAATTTGTTCTTTGAATTAGGGCTGCACGATTAATCGAATGCGATTGTCATGCGCATTTTGATAGTAATGCCGGTTCTGTAATCAGCAGTAAATCATCATCACGTGCTTTCAGATGGAGCAGCATTTACTACACATAGCCGTAGTTCACTGACAAATCGCAGACGATTTTATTGCGCGATTCTGAAATCGAAGAAATCGTTGCCATAGAAGAACCATTTTTGGTTCCACAAAGAACCATTCAGTCAAAGGTTCTTTAAAGAACCATCTCTTTCTTACCTTTTTATAATCTGAAGAACCTTCTTTCGCCACAAAGAACCTTTTGTGAAACAGAAAGGTTCTTCAGATGTTAAAGGTTCTTTATGGAACCATTTAGACAAAAAAAAAAAGGTTCTTCTATGGCATCGTGAAGCACCTTTATTTTTAAGAGTGTAGTATTCAGATTATTCAAATTTATTAAAAGGCAAGCAGATGAACCCGGAATATGAACGCACCGCGCTGAATTTAACTGCTTTCCTCCCATAGAAAACTTATAAAGAATAAAGTGTGTATATATTATATATAAACATATATTTTTTGATTAATTTAATGTTCTACCCCAAGAAAACGCTTAACGTGCAACTCAGCGTGTTGCGTTCGTATTCTGGGCTATATTCTGCTTGTCTTTAAATGGTATATGCTTTATTAATAAGGTGTGTGTTGAACTTGGTCCCCCAAACTGTTTTAAGCCAAATTAACTCTTTTCAGAATGTCCCGTTTATCATTATAGACCACTATCCTGTGACCAATGTGTTTATAAAGCCATTAAGTCAATTTCGACTTTTTTAAAGTCATAATTTTGACTTTTTATCTCATAATTGCGACTTAGTCATAATTTTGACTTTTTTTTCTTACGAGCGGAAATGGGCTTCCATAGGAAAGGCTAGAGAGTAAAGAAAGATATGTCTTAAAAATGAGATTAAACTGCCATGTATGTCCACTAGATGGTGCTGTATATGTGCAGTTATCACTTCAATAAACTCTATGGCATCCCAAAAGGAGTTCAGTGGGGTCAAGTTTGGGTTTTGTGCAAGAGAGTCATGTCTTATCCTATAGTGTATAATTAATTTATTGCTGTATTGTTTGTTATAGACACAGAAGATGCCAGTGAAACAGATCTGGCCAAACATGATGAGAACGATTGTGTTGAAATCAAAGAACAGTAAGTATTCATTTATTCATGACAAACGCACACAAATCTATCATAAATGAAAAGCCGGTGAAAATAACGTATATGAGTTACGTTATGCTTTCAGTTGCATGTTATGAAATAAAACTGGATCATTTCTTTGAGATGTTGTGTTTATGTCTTGATTTCAGGATGTATCAAGACAAACTGGCATCCCTGAAAAGACAGCTACAACAACTGCAAGAAGGTGACTGGAAATACATATATTCACTATTGAAATTATTATTTTTAGAAATGCACAATACATTTTTTTTGAGTCAAGCACTTTAATAATGAAAGTTTAAATGCGAAAGTACACTGAATTTATATTTTCTTTTATTTGCAAATGTTACTGTACATCAACAGTTTCATAATAAGTAAAAAAAGAACTATGCTTTTCTTTTAAAACAAAAAAACAAAAACATGTTTAATTACTATTAACTTTAATATATCCGTCACACGCTTGAGGTATTCGGTCAATCACAACGCACTGGATAGCTGGTCAATCACAGCACACCTCGCTTTTTCAGACCGATTTGTTTTGTAAAAATCGACGCGTTTCAAAAAGGCGGGGCATAGAGGAGAAACAATAATGTACAGTATGTGGAAAATGTGTTTTTTTTACTTTAAACCGCATAAACACATTTCATTACACCAAATACACAAAATAATGTTCTTTTTAGCAGCATCATATGACCTCTTTAAACAGCCTGTAAACAACAATGTTGTGCCCGCAATTTTTGCGTTAATATTTTTAATAGCTGCTTGCGCTTGCTTAGAATAAATGGACTAATGTTATTTGAATCCCTTGAGTTCATTCGAGCACTCCGTCATGTGGCCAGAACACATACACATTCATAGAAATTATATTTAATTTCTATACGGCCGTCTTCTATCGTACCACACACAGAACCAAATTGATTTCTCGTTTGCAATTTCTAATAACGTAAGTTGCACAGATATATCTATCAGATAAAATAATAGACACAATATAGCTTGAGCTCAGCCAGTTGATCAACACGTATCATCATATCGTCATGATTTCTTAATGTTAAAGCATTTAGGGATAAAGTACGAGCCTCTGAAACGCAGCTCTGATATGAATCGTATTGTGATACTAAAAAGTTTTACTGTACTTAAATAGAACAAATAAACGATTTCGTACCAAGAGTTGCTGAACAATAAATCAAAGGAGCGTTGCTTTATGATCAGGGAGAGTGATTTGTTATCACAAATAGCCTAGTTTTTGTAGCCTACATTATTCATGGCATGAGCACTTATGAATTCAAGCAGATTGGTAATTATGAATCTATGCTTCACTGTCGAATCGCGATCTCGATTCCATTTCGATTTATCGTGCAGCCCTACTGTATAGTTTAAATTTGAACTTCTACCTCCACTATTTCCCAGTCTCTTCTGTAGTGTCGGTGTCCCCAAATTTCAGAATGCCGCAAAGCAATCGGTTTAGCGCGTTTACATGGCAGAATTTTAATTTCGCTCGGTTTATAGAAAGGTTTATCCCACCCCTCTCAAACCGATTACAATTTCATTCAGTTTGGGCATTTTTTATTCCGACTGAGGTGTTTACATGGAGCATTTTCATTCGGATTGGACTTTTAAACCGATTACAATGCTCCATGTGATACCCGTAAAAAATTTCAATATTTTTTTGAGAAATATGTTGATAATTGTCTAACAAGGTGATGTAGCCTAGTCGTTAATGCACTGGGCTGATAGGTTCAAAGCATGTAAGAGGTAATCTATCACCATTGTGCTCCTGATCCGGACAGCTTATTCCAGTGAGATTGTTCCTGTAATAAATGTACAGTACATCACTGTGGATAAAAAATGAGATCACTTCCATACCTATGCATTTCCACAGGCACACTGCAGGAGTACCAGAAGAGAATGAAGAAGCTTGATCAGCAGTATAAAGAGAGACTTCGTAGTGCTGGTAAAGATAATATATAATAAAGCTTTTCTTCTCGATGTCAATGTCAATATTTCAAGAGCCAACATTACGTTATTAATGCTCATCTCATTTTCTGTCCTTCTCCTCCCATCTCTTTATCTTCTCAGACCTCTTTCTGCAACTTGAGGTAAGCTGCAAATTATACATTTTGTGTATCTGTGGATTTTTGAACAGCTGTGACAGGTTAATTAATGTTAAATGTCTTGTAGACAGAGCAGGTGGAGAGGAACTACATCAAAGAGAAAAAAGCAGCGGTGAAGGAATTTGACGATAAGAAAGTGGAACTGAAGGAAAATCTTATTGCAGAGCTGGAGGAGAAGAAGAAGATGATTGAGAATGAGAAATTAACTATGGAGCTGACAGGAGGTGAGAAAGTAAAACACAGAGATCAGATAGAAACGTGCAACCCGAGAGGGTTTTTTTGCAAGCCATTCTTAATATTGCTGTTGTCGAGAATAAGATCCCGTTCCTATAGCTGAATGTTTAGCTATTCTCTTTTGTGTTAAAAGAAAAAAAAAACCCTGAAGCAGTAGTTTAACCAAAAACTTATAATTTCTCCCTCATGCTATTCCACACCTGAATGACTTTTTTTCTGCGGAACACAATAAGAAAATGTTTTTTTCCATGCAGTGAACAAAGACTAAGGGACTTTCAAGCTTCAAAAAGATAAAAAACAAAACAAAAAAAAAGCACCATAAAAGTATCACTCCTTAGTGAATTCACAAAAGAAGTAGCAATGTCCTGTTCATAAATGTATCGTTCTTTTGAGTCAAAGAATCGTTGTTCTGATTTATAAAAGCAAACTGAATGATTTGTTCACAGGTCCACAAGTTCAATACACAGACTCAATGATCCAGTCACAGTGGTTAACTCACTGGAGAGGGCAATTATCATTGAAAAAATACTTACATTTTGGTCTGTTCGTCACACAAAGCTATTGTATGACTTCAGAAGACACTTTCTTTATATTTTTATGCTGTTCTTTCGTAATTTTTTGAAGGTTGAAAGCCTTAGTTGCCATACATTGCATGAAAAAGATTGACTATTACAGCCTTGACAATTTCTCATTTTTGTTTAGATTCCATGGAGATGAAACCTATTATGACCCGGAAGCTCCGGAGACGACCCAATGACCCTGTGCCCATTCCAGACAAGCGGAGAAAGCCTCCACCTGATATCCTTAACCTAGCTGTAGAGACCCAGCACATGCACTGAACACAAGGGCTCATCGTTTATGCATCTGTAGCACTCTATGGCATTTAATTCCCTGAAGTCCATTTCTAGTGCTAGTCAAACTCTTTGGCACCAAAAACAATGGAATGCATGACCTTTAGTATTAAACAGGCTGTTATTGCTGCTGCACCTTTTAAGAGTTCATTATATTAAGCAGGCTTTCTTAACTCTCCTCACCTCAGTTAAACTATTTACTCACTGATGAACAGATCATGGAGGATCTAAGAACATTAAACAAGGTAGGGTTACGTCTCAGCAAGACTGTAATTGGCTCCATGAAGCCTAGCTAAGTACAAATTTCACTGCCTCACAGATACAGTATTATAGTACTTTTTGGCCTAATTTTCAATATGTCTTATTCTACAGCAATACCATCGTCAATCAAATTGTAATGCACTTGCATATTCGTTTGCAGGCTATGAGATGAGGAAAAAGTGTGATAGAAAAAGTTTCATCAATTTCCATTTCGATCAAAATGCAATGAAAGTCTTCATGACTCACGTCTTGGCTTTGAAGAAAGGATCTTTATTTATTTATTTTTTTTCCTAAAAGCTCTCAATTAGGTAAGTAATTGGCTCCATGAAGCCTAGCTAAGTACAAATTTCACTGCCTCACAGATACAGTATTATAGTACTTTTTGGCCTAATTTTCAATATGTCTTATTCTACAGCAATACCATCGTCAATCAAATTGTAATGCACTTGCATATTCGTTTGCAGGCTATGAGATGAGGAAAAAGTGTGATAGAAAAAGTTTCATCAAAATTTCCATTTCGATGAAAATGCAATGAAAGTCTTCATGACTCACGTCTTGGCTTTGAAGAAAGGATCTTTATTTATTTATTTATTTTCCTAAAAGCTCTCAATTAGGTAATAAAAAGTAGAATCCCCTGAAAATGTCATTGTGTTTTATTACTCAAAGTGATATATGAGAAAATGCATATATTACGTGGTGATAAGAAGAAATTGGCTGTTTTTAAAAGAAAGAAAAAAAGCTGCAAACCAAGAAAAAAAAAATAGTAAATAGAAAGGAAAATAGTTTTTAGACTCTGACATACTATTGGATTTACTGCTGATTTGACCAAGATATCACGTTGATTGTCCATGGCTGTCGTTTTTTTAAAAAACTGAGATTGCTGAAGAAAATCAAAACAATCTTCCTTATTTGCTTTATTTCCTTTATAGCTTAAATCTCCGAAAAGACCAGGTACGGACGTTTTGTCTTTTAGAGGTGATTCCCCATATACTTCACCAGAAATTTCCCATCAGTTTATTTTAGCCACAAAGGCTTTAAAATGAATGTGTGTGATGTTTTTCAGTGTCCCCGTCTTCTCCTGTGGAGCACCTCCCGCCGACTCCAGTGGACGCCCCATCCCTGCGTTATGAGGCACGGATAGAGGAGGGGAAACTCTACTATGATAAGAGATGGTAAGGTTCTCTGCGTTCTACTGGGCTTTTTCACACTTTTCTAACCCCAGGTACTTGTAATTCTGGGTTATTGTGTTTCACACTGTTCATTCTTCATTACACTGTTCAGTTCTTTAGATGTCACACTGTATATCTCTTAAGTCTGGCATGACATGCTGATTTGCGTATTTATGAGGTCAGCGACTAAATAATGTAGGTTTAATTTAATGGTGTAGTTACAGCTTCTTCCAGATAATTGTGTATGCTTGCCATCCAAACCTTGACCCTCTGATTCTTGCAAGACCTTAAAGGGATAGTTCACCCAAAAATGAAAATTCTGTCATCATTTACTCACCCTCATGTCGTTCCAAACCTGTATGAGTTGCTTTCTTATGTTGAACATAAAAGAAGATATTTTGAAGATTGCTGGTAATCAACCAGTTGGTGGTTGCCATTTACTTCCATAGTAGGAAAAAAAAAATACTATGGAAGTCAATGGCAACCACCAACTGTTTGATTACCAGCAATCTTCAAAATATCTTCATTTATGTTCAACATAAGAAAGCAACTCATACTGGTTTGGAACGACATGAGGGTGAGTAAATGATGACAGAATTTTCATTTTTGGGTGAACTATCCCTTTAAAACCTAAAGAAATCTTACAGTCACGCTCTAGTATTTTATACTGACCACAAGATGGAGCAATCGTCCTTCTGATTTTCAATTCTATTTTATTATAGTTACATAAAGGACAAAGTCACATCACAGAGCTGGACTAAACTGAGACAAGACAGACTTAGAGCTTCTATCTATCTATCTGTCTGTCTGTCGTTCTATCTATCGTTCTG
>NW_015647013.1:12727-13584 GCF_001515625.1 Sinocyclocheilus rhinocerous | reverse complement strand
ACTCAATTTTAAACGTTGTAAAATAACAAACAAATTAAGCATGGTCCACTGCTGCACACATGCCACAATATCGATACAGGGCCAGCTGTATCGATACTCGTATCGTCAAATCTCTGTGACGATACATCGTCGTATCGATATTTTGAACACAGCACTACTATCTATCTATCTGTCTGTCTGTCATTTATCATTCTATCTATCGTTCTGTAGTTCTATCTATCGTTCTATCTATCTGTCTGTCTGTCTGTCTGTCTGTCGTTCTATCTATCGTTCTGTAGTTCTATCTATCTATCGATCTATCTATCTATCTATCTATCGTTCTATCTATCGTTCTATCATTCTTTCTATCGTTCTATCTGTTGTTCTGTAGTTCTATCTATCTATCGTTCTGTAGTTCTATCGTTCTGTAGTTCTATCGTTCTGTAGATCTATCTATCTATCTATCATTCTATCGTTCTATATCTATATCGATCTGTCTATCTATTGTTCTATCGTTCTGTAGTTCTATCTATCTATCTATCTATCGTTCTTTTTATCGTTCTATCGTTCTATCTATCGTTCTATCATTCTATAATTTTATCTATCTATCTATCTATCTATCGTTCTATCGTTCTATCTATTGTTCTGTAGTTCTATCTATCTATCTATCTATCTATCTATCGTTCTGTAGATCTATCGTTCTGTAGATCTATCTATCTATCTATCTATCTATCTATCGTTCTATCGTTCTTTCTATCGTTCTATCGTTCTATCATTCTATAATTTTATCTATCTATCTATCGTTCTATCTATCGTTCTCGTTCTATATCTATCTATCTATCTATCTATCGTTCTATCTATCTATCGTTCTATCTATC
>NW_015647013.1:4807-12710 GCF_001515625.1 Sinocyclocheilus rhinocerous | reverse complement strand
TCGTTCTATCGTTCTATCGTTCTATCTATCGTTCTATCATTCTATAATTTTATCTATCTATCTATCTATCGTTCTATATCTATCGTTCTATATCTATCTATCTATCTATCTATCGTTCTATCTATCTATCGTTCTATCTATCGATCTGTCTATCTATCGTTCTAACGTTCTGTTGTTCTGTCTATCTATCATTCTATCCTATCTGTAATAATTATAAAGGCTTATTTGTATGCATAATTTATACTTTTTTTTTTTTTTACAAATTTTTATAATGATTCTGGCATTAAAGTAGCATGGAATGCAGAAGAGGTTATTTAAGGAATTTCTTAATTGCATAAATCGTTCAGATTTATATTGTGTTTGGGCTGTAAGAAGGTGTTCTCTTTAATATCTCAGTTACTCCTTTAAGCTGTTATTTCATTAGCTTTGTGTACATAAGGTTGTGCATGTGATGTAGTTTCCTTAAACAAGGCAACATCTGTGGCAGGATTCAGGTCATGCATTGCAGACATGGTATTTACCGCCGTCTTTGTGTCATGATATTTAATAATGTAAACGTCGTGGACATGATGATCCACATATTCTGACATGCAATACTCTGTAAAGACTATATAAATCTATATTTCATTGTTTGTGTGATCATAGTGCACAGGAAGCTTGTGGTTTAGGATGAGGTCTGAAGATTACTCTGTCGTGTGCGTTTGTGACATTAAACGTCAGGAATGCCTCTGGATTTTTATGAGTGTGTCAGCATGCATTCATCCAGTCGTGCCCTTTAGACAGTGGGCTGCCGTAGCTTTCAGCAATGCAATCCAACGGGAATACTTGTGTGCAGATGAGGAGCGAGTGAGCGGAGGAGGAAATGTGGTCTAGGGTGATGCCGCGGGCATTAAACGTATAATGTTACATGTACATTAAATGCAGCTTTATTCTGCTTTTTAATAACGAGTGGAGAGTTATGCTGCTATCTGAACTTTTCCAGAGGATGTTTATGTGAGAAGGTTGAAGCCACAGGCTACTTTTGCTCTGTGTTTTAAGAGATGACAAGCTCTCCCTCTCTAATTAGTGGCGTTTGCTAAGGCAACCATCACTATTGCATTGCTTTTGTGCCCACAGCAAAATAAATCATAATTTACTTGACTTGTAAAAGTGAGTTTGCAGTCTGTATTCAATGTGATGTAACAAAAAGATTAAAATAATAGCAAGAAACATTTAAGTTATCCTCCTCAGCGGGTTGCATGCATACGGTATGCTTGCGGTATGTGTGATTCACAAACAGTGACTCTTAAGAACCAGTTTTTTCCTTGCTGCTCAATCTATGCTTTTGCGGCACGGTAAAAGAAATCATGTTTTACCTGAATTGTGAATGTGAGTTTGCGTTCTGTATTGAGTGTAATGCAATATGTGTACTTAAAAATAATGCAGAAAATCCTCTTTCTACTCAGCAAAAAGAGAAGCATATTTTAAAATAATTGCTCCCTTTAAAAGGAAATAATTTAATTTTAGGCATGTATAATTGCATATAAGAGAATTCTTGCGTGTGGAAATTTCATGAGGGTGAGAAAATGATGACAGAATGATCATTTTTGGGAAACCCTCTAAGCCTAAATATTGCTTTTCAGTGGCAGTACTTGAGGAGATAAGCTCACATACAGTACCCGACTGAGAACATGCCCCTGAAGGGAATTTTCTCTAATGGTCTTTCAGTCTAGAGGATCTCAAATGACCAGTGCTGATATTGTTTCAGGTACCATAAAAGTCAAGCAATCTATCTGGAGTCCAAGGAGAACACCAAGATCAGCTGTGTCATCAGCTCTGTGGGGACCAATGAGGTTTGTGTCTGATTCTCTCCTCTGATTGGTGCAAAAAAATTACTGTGCTGTTCAAACTAATGACCTGCTCAGAGGGGGAATAAACAGCAGGTTATTGAGATCAGCCCAAGTGCATCAGCTTTGGAGGGCCAGAAGAGGAAAATTCTCATTTATTGTCATCTGCATCCATATCAAATTGTACAAGGATGTCTTTGCAATAGCTTTTGTCTCATTTGCATCCTTTTAATGCCAGCATCAGTAGCACACTGCATAGATCTGGACTTTTACATGCTGAGCCAGTGGCTTTGGAGTACAAATCACTGTTTGGGATTCATTTGGATGCTGGAAGAAGGTGGTGCGGGATAAATACTGAAGTGCTTTGTCTTGGATTTCGACTCTCTTGCAGATCTGGGTGAGAAAGACAAGTGACAGTACGAAGATGAGGATCTATTTAGGGCAGCTGCAACGAGGGGCCTTCATCATTCGACGCCGATCAGCAGCATAGACGTCCTGTATGTGTATGTGTATGTGTGTGTTTTTTTTTTTTTTAAAACAAACATTTTAAAGCTCTTCCTGTTTTACCAAGTCAGCTACTACATGTTTAAGCATGATATTTCCTCCTGTCTCTCATCTTATTTTTCTATCGCTCTCACACGTATTGTATAGATGTTACCGAAGTATATCATGAAATGTCTCACATTTATCTTTATTTTTGCCTTTTTCTTCTCTATGAACTTTGCATTGTATGTGTAATGCAGTCTCAATGTCTGAGGTAAGGCTGATTTCAAAGAGCTCTCTACGATGAAGCGAGTAGACGACAATACACTTTGGGATTGTATTCTGTTACCAGTGAGGCATTTACAAATCTTATTTAGTTGTGGTTTTTTTGCTTTGATATGTAATGCCATAATCTATTCTCTCCATGCACAGGATTTCAAATTACTTTGCTAGTTTTAATTTTGTATTCAGGTGAATATTAAATAAATTTGGCTCAAACAGTACAAAACAACATTTATTTTCTCCCCATTAACAGTGCTGTAAGTTGACCTTGTTTTTAATGCCCTTCTACTTGCATGTATAATCAGAAGCATTCATTTACATTTGTATTTATGTTCCTGGCAGAAGTTAAAAAAACAACAACAACTTGCAAGCAAATATTGGCAGGTTGCTTAAATGTTTGTAGTGCGTAGGTATACTAACCTTAGATCTCACGATTTTTATTATTTTTGGAATGCGTGTTGTGTTTATATTCTAACATTGATTAAAGCACTAGTTTACCAAAAAATGAAAATTCCAAAATTAAGACACTTTTAACTTCAAATGAGTCCTCTCTATAGCATTGCTATCTGCAGTGAAAAGTCATCTGGTCTGAATCAGGACAGAAATATGCACAGAAAACAGTCCAAATGGTTCTGAACAAATATGTTGGTTTATTTTGATGAGAGGGGACAACAGTGGATGGACTTTTTCACTGGAGGAAGTGTTATTATGGACTCTATGGTATTTTAGCTGGAAGTGATAGTTTAAAGTTAAAACACCTTTATGATAGGTTTGTTTCTTACAAACCAATTCACTGCAGAAGATCTATTGGTGAGCAAGTGATTTAAGGCTAAATTGAAGAAACAAACTCCTTTAACCCTTGTGTGACCTTTTGGACATTTTTGTCTTTTACAGTTTTTTTTTTTTATCATTTTGCCTATGTTATTGCCAACTGCATACATTTTGGCACAGGTGTGTATTTTTATTGGAATTTTACTATTTCACTTCCATTTCCTTTAATAAATCTGTTTTGCACTAGGTACAAAAAATTGTTCCTCTCAGGACCTTAAGGACAAAAATGTCCCCATTGAAACCCATTAAAACTGCTATTTTTGCTATATATTATATACAGTATATAGCAAAAATAGCATATATATATAACAATATATATTTTATATAAAACATCGTTCATAAATCATTTTCATAAACCTAAACATCTAGAACTTTTTTTTTGGTTTCACTTTTTAAACTTTTTTTACTTCAACAATAATCTGCCATGGGTCTTCTTTAAAATGAGACCAAACTTAACTCTGTGCTCCCAAGCTTCAAATTTTTATGACAGTTTTTTTGACATTGACATTTTTGTCCGCTATGGACCTATGTGTAACTTTTTTTAATTGACGCACAAGGGTTAAATCATGGATGGCCTGAGGATGAGTAAAATTCATTGGAGGTCATTTCTCATTTGCATAGTTGAAATTGTCTAAACTTAGTTGCATGCCCAACTGTTGCTTCAAATTGCATCAGTTCACTTTATTGATAAAGCAAGTCACAGAAAGATGTTTGTGATTACTACGATTACAACAGGTAGCTTAAGATGCTTCACGAAAATTCAAAAGTCTAAGTTAGGATTGTACAGTATAGGAATGATATTTCCATTCACTTATGTGAGTTAAATGATGACAAAACTATTCTCCCTATTCACCATCCAAGCTGTAGATGAGGTTATTTCTTCATCAGAACAGATTTGGTGAAGTTTTGCATTACATCATTTGCTCACCAATGGATCCTCTGCAGTGAATGGGTTCCGTCCATCCATCTTCAAGACGTTTGTAACTTCAAACCATTGATTCTGGCTAAAATGATGAGTCCTCTATCCATAATATTCCTTTCTCCAGTGGAAAACGTCATCCTGTCTCAATCAGGAGAGAAATATGCACAAATCAAGTACCGTTTACAAGTGGAAACTGTCCAAAACCGTTCTAAACAAATATGTTGGGGGATTTTGATGAGAAGACAACAGGAGATGAAGCGTTATTATGGAATATGGTCTTATATTTTGTCCAGTTCCAAGACACCTCAATGATGGATTTGTTTCTTACAAACACACAGCTTCACTTAGATGTGAAGGTTTCAAGGAAATGCATAAAAAATTGGTAAATGAAAACTAGAAAACGTTTTTTTGTGAAATCACTGACTGTTGTCTGACAGTCTTTTAGCCATCCGGATCCACTGTCTGTTACCTTATTTTGGATGTCCTGTCATCTTCCAGTCACACTGATTTTTTTTCCTCGCCGTTTCCTCTATGAATGACAGGCCATTCTTTTATTCTCCAGTTCAAAACTAAATTTCTCTCCAAAACACATTATTTTTATTTATTTATTCTGCATTCTGAAAGACTGAATTTCTTGTTCATCTTTTCTGCCGGCATGTCCATTTTAAAGTATTTTATTCTTTTTCAGGAAATAGTCCTTGGTGTCAAATCAATTCATGATGTTTATAAGACATCTTGCATTATTTCCTGACAGAAATGTTCTCCCTTGACATCTTGTTGCTTGTGGTCAAATTGTACTTGTTTAACAGCATTCAAGTAAATTATAATCATCTTTGTTGATGTAACATGCAAATCAGCAGTGATGTAGTTCTTGTTCTAATTCATGCCATATGAACTGAATTCCCATTTACTTTCTCCATAGAGGAAAAGATTTTGAACAGACCTACTGTGAGATACAATATTATTAATCAACGGTATAGGTTTTGTTTAAGCCATCTGCATTATTTACTTTTTTTTTTTTTAACTGTGACATTTCTGGTGAAAAGCTACATTACCCATGATTCTAAAAAAGTCATCTCCACCAATCAGAAATAGTTCTTAAATACTAGTTAAATACTTCTTGGGATTGTGGTTCTTTCCCCCATCAAAGCCGTTGATTTTTTTTTTGTTTTTTTTGTCGATTTTCAAATACTTTCTGCTTCAAATCAAAGTTGTAGTTCATCTTGTAGCTGGTTGGCTTGGTTCAAGGCTTATAACTCTTGAACGAAGACTTTTAAAAAAATCCCGATATGGGAAAAATGAATGGAAAAAATACTTCTAGAATCAAGGCCACTGAAAAGGTTTCACTCTATTTTATAAATCTGTTACATTTAAGAATGAGTCACACAAATGCAGATGCGAGCACCTGGTCTGGTTGAACACACCACCTGACATTAAACAAGATAAGTTATTATTCAGTCTTTACCACACCGTTATCACTAAAGTGTGACACCTGACAGCAAAAGTATATCAGATTTCACGTGAAATGTGAAACCCATGCATGTGAGACTGCACTGTTAAAAATATCACATGGATTCATTCTCAATTTTACCCTCATATGTTACATTTTCAAAAACAATATCTAAACTCCTTTTTAAAGACCTGTTACTAATTATTGCATGGCCTCTGTGAAAATGGGAATCCACGAAAACTCGTTTAGTCTTTTTTGCATTTAAATAGACAGTTCCTCCAGGGCCAATCAGCATTGAATAAATCACCAGTCAAATCGATGATCCCTAATTACCAGAATCAATATTAGTAAGGGTCAGCAAGGGTGCATTAGATGAAAATACATAGTAATGACCAAGTGAATGTTTGCGATAAATTCTCACTATTTATTTCTCTAGAAATCGTCGTTAATCTGTTATTATTTGGTCTGGGGAAAAGGATTTCATTAAGGCTTTTTTCATAATGTGCCTTATTAGTGCGAGCAGCGCTAGTCTATAAATCGTAACCTGCGTCTCACTGCGGTGGGCTTAATTCAAGGGTTCCCTGGACACCAGCTCAGCTTCAGCTTCTCCGTTTCAATCGCTTTTCACACAGTGCTGTGTAGCAGGTGCCCAAACATTCACTGTTCCGCTGTGAATCTGTTGCCGCTCATGGGACGTCTGGCTGGTTGAAGTTTGGCCCCGGGCCCCTCTGGTTTGTTAAGGGGAATATGGGTTTGATATGTGCTTCAGGTCGCTCTGCGTGTTTGTGATTGCTTTATCTGTGAAAGGCAGACCTGTGTGAAGTTGAGGAAGGAAGAAGTACGTTTTGAAGTTTCTGCTTCACTCTCATGAGCAGTGTTGGGGGTCACGCATTACAAGTAACGCGAGTTACGTAATCAGATTACTTTTTTCAAGTAACTAGTAAAGTAACGCATTACTTTTTAATTTACAAGAGAATATCTGAGTTACTTTTTCAAATAAGTAACGCAAGTTACTTTTTTTTTTTCCAATTTATTGACTGACAGCTCTTCTGTCCCCATGTTGAGAGAAATCAGAAGATGTTACTGTAGTTCTAAAATAAATATGAATATCCATTAATTCATCTCACTCTCAAAAAAAAAACAACAACACAGATTCAGTATTCCTCAAAATGAATAAAAATAATGCAACTCGGAATATGACGCAAACCTGCAATAATTAAATGTTAAACAACACAAATATGCTTTATGTATTTAATCCCATTCTATTAACCAATGTCTTTGCTTCTGACCTTCGATGATCCAGTTCAACTATACTAACAAGCCAAAATTACTCTAGACAAACATTTGTTTGTCTTTTTTTATTGCTGAAGTGTGTTGAAATTTCTTCTTCTGCATTCTACTGTACGGACGTACATTTACTTTCCCTTCAGCCTGAGGCTTACTCGTTTCACTTTTGGTGTGAAAAGGCTTTTATGTTTGCCAAAAATAGAACTTTTTTATTTTAAAAACAAATAAGCAAGCCCTGTCCAGATTTAAAAAGTAACGTAACACATTACTTTCCATAAAAAGTAACTAAGTAACGTAATTAGTTACTTTTTTATGGAGTAACGCAATATTGTAACGCATTACTTTTAAAAGTAACTTTCCCCAACACTGCTCATGAGTGCCCCTTCTGAAGGTTCAAGTTCTGTTTAATGGGATATTTCACCCAAAAACTTAAATTCTGAACATTTTAAATCTCATGTTGTCTGAAACTTTGTATTTCTTTTAGTCTTTTCCATGCAAACAAAGCAAATAAGCAGCATTATATTATATAATTAGTGTTCTGAAGCCATACTTTTTTATTTGCTAAAAATCTACACTCTTAAAAATAAAGGTGCTTCACGATGCCACCTTTTTGTCTAAATGGTTCCATAAAGAACCTTTAACATCTGAAGAACCTTTCTGTTTCACAAAAGGTTCTTTGTGGTGAAAGAAGGTTCTTCAGATTATAAAAAGGTAAGAAAGAGATGGTTCTTTGACTGAATGCTTCTTTGTGGAACCAAAAATGGTTCTTTTATGGCATCGCTTTGGAGAACCTTTTAAGCACCTTTATTTTTAAGAGTGCAT
>NW_015647013.1:0-928 GCF_001515625.1 Sinocyclocheilus rhinocerous | reverse complement strand
TTTTTTTGCACCCTCAGATTCCAGATTTTCAAATAGTTGTATCTCGGCCAAATATTGTCCTCCTATCCTAACAAACCATACATCAATGGAAAGATTATTTATTCAGCTTTCAGATGATGTATAAATCTCAATTTTGAAAAATTGACACTTATGACTGGTTTTGTGGTCCAGGGTCACATATATGCTGATTTACTGCTCAAGTAACTTTTCTTAATATTATCATGTTGAAAACCTTTGTGATGTTCAATATTTTTGTGGAAACCTTGATACATTGTTTTAGGATTTTTTAATGGATACAAAGTTCCCCTCTCTCTCTTATAGTTCTAAAATATTTTACACACTATTTGGCACAAAATTTATATTTCAAAACAGTCATTCTTCTCAAAGAAATATCAAGTTCCCCTCATGACACTTCCCTCATTCTGTACGTCTTTAGGGGGCATATTGTCACAAAAGGTCAATGTGTTTTAAGTGAACGGTTTATTTTTTGGCGGAAGTAATTAAGGTATGTTGTGTAAAAGGTAACTAAGTAATTGTATGCAATTTTGTGGGAAACCTGGGAAAGAAACCGAAGCCATTGCTTATTAGAAGTAAGTGTACCATCATAATTATTATAAAACTCATATTTCAAGGTAAAAACGTACATTAAGGTACTTGACTTAAAAAAAACTACCCTGAAGCAAATTCACTGGACTAAAACATGTGAGAACTATGCAGATTGTTTGAAGATAAAATGAAAAACATCTGGTGTATTTTTTTCAGGAGATCACAGTGTGCATGCAGATTTCATTTTCAGTATCACACCCAGGGAAAGAGAACTGAAGGTATTTTTATATGTGTGTGTTAAACAATGTGACTCAGAGACGAGGAGAGAGTGAAAGAAACGTGTGAGAGAGAACTGGACCCTGCAGACACACACACACACACA
>NW_015647012.1:477872-535324 GCF_001515625.1 Sinocyclocheilus rhinocerous | reverse complement strand
CACTGACGGCTTGGGCCCGCCATCGCTGCTTGCAGCTATATTTCTCATTGCTTTCTTTGGTTACATTTTTCTTACATTAAACACAAGAAATTTAGTGTTTAATACTTTGTTGTTTGTGTATGTGTTTTCCTACTACAGGTTGTATGCATTCTCTGCAGTGGACAACCAGCACTTGCAGTATCTGTGGGACTGGAGTCAGCACAATCTGACCATTAGAGCTGGAAAATTGTTCTTCCGTTTCAATCCCAAGCTTTGCATGTCTGAGATCCAGAAAATGTGGGAAAAGACTGGTGTTAAGGAAAAGATGGAAGAGGACGATGCTCGTAGCAATGGAGAACGAGCAAGTTGTGAGTAGATGAAGTGTTTACCGTGATGCTCTGCCACTGCAGTCTGCAGTGCCACAGCAAAATTTATTTTATTTGAAATGAATTTATATTTTTAAGTTTTGAGTTTGAATTCAATGTGATGAGTACCACAGACATAATATCAAGACAACATTGGATTTCTGTTCTGTTTTCCTTGTTGACTGCACCCAAGAATGAAGCCTGATTCATGAACAAATGACTTTTATGTCATAATCCAGGTGAAACAGAAATAGATATTTTTTTTAAATAAGTAAAACTACCAACAATATCAAAAGAAAAGGTAAACGCACTAGATGCTCAGCTTACTCCTGAGATGAACTCCATAAAGCATTAGATTAAATGCCAAATAATAAATCACCCGGACCTGATGGACTCCAAACATAATTCTATAAACACTTCTGGCAAATTCCAAGGCCGTTATTTCATAGAGAAGTCACAGAAATAAAAACTACATCCACAATTCCGATGCATATAAATATGGCCGTAATGACACTTTTACTAAAACCAAACAAAGACCCAGTTCACCCCACTAGTTACCGCCCTCTCTTGTTGAATAGAGATTTAAAAAGATAAACAAAGCTCTAGCTACTAGAATAGAAACATTTATCCGATGTTACTCCACCATGATCAAACCGGTTTTATCGAACACAGAAATGCTTCGGATAACACCTGTAGATTATTCAGTTTAATTAGTCTTGCCCAACAAAAACAAACCAAAACCGTGATTGTATCATTAGATGATGAAAAGCATTCGACAAAATTAATTGGGCTTTTTTATTCACAACTCTACGCAGATTTGGTTTGGGAGAGTAGTTATGGGTTCCGAAAACCGGTATTAAATTGGCCCAGGGGCTAAATTATGAAATACTGGTGTATCGATAAGCTCTGACGTTAACAGTTTTGCTATCGGTACTGGAGAGATTAAGAAAACACACATACATTTATTATTGCTATATAGACATTATCTTGCAAATTCTATTTCGCCAGTCACCAGCTGTTTTTATATGCAGTAATATTCAGACATTTGTCTATGATGCATTTTTGCTATTCGCAATTCAGAAGAGAAATCGTGGAGGAGCTATAGTGCGCACAACATGAAAGCCCTGTTTAATGGTGATGATAGAGGAGAGAACTAAACATTCAAATGCCTGCTTACACTTTAGGCCTGTAATATTATGCTAATTTTTATTTTTGATTTAGATTTTGGCTTCTAAGGATCAGAAAAAGAAGATATGAGGTAAAACTTTTAAAAACCAGACATGTTTCGTCTAGCGCAAATTCCGTCCCTTATCATGTTTCTATTCTAGTAGCTAGAGCTTTGGTAATCATTTTTAAATCTCTATTCATCAACAAGAGAGGGCGGTAACTAGTGGGGTGAACTGGGTCTTTGTTTGGTTTTAGTAAAAGTGACATTACGGCCATATTCATATGCATCAGAATTGTGGATGTAGTTTTTATTTCTGTGACTTCTCTATGAAATAACGGACATAGAATTTGCCAGAAGTGTTTATAGAATTCTGCTGGGAGTCCATCAGGTCCGGGTGATTTATTGTTTGGCATTTTATCTAATGGAGCTCATCTCAGGAGTAAGCAGAGCATCTAGTGCATTTACCTTTTCTTTTGATATTGTTGGTAGCTTTACTTGCGACAGCAATATGACAAAACGTTACAATCCAAGGAAAACAAGATATCAACACACAACATAAAAGTTGTCTTTATGCAGATGATTTGTTGTTATGCTTACAGGATCCCTTTACCTCACTACAAGAAACCTTCAAAATCATTAATATTTTTTCCAAAATTTCAGATTGGGAAATTTCCGAGATTCCTGGGATTCTACAGCTCGTAACACTTCGCTCCCAAAATCAATGTAAAAACACTTCAGTCGCAGATCTTGCCTTCTTACCATGTTACATCGAATGTTACAATCACATCAACTCTTGACAGTTTGTTGGAAAGTGCACAAAATTAATAATTCACCACTAACACCATGTAGATACACCCTAATCTGGCACAACCCCAACTTTCAACTGTATAATAAGTCTATGCACTTTCCATCATGGCAACATAAAGGAATAACTCATCTCCATCATTTATTCCAAAATAACCAATTTATATCATTTAACATACTAGTTCAGAAATACAGCATTTGGGGAGAACAATTTCTCCAGTATCAACAAATAAAATCCATAGTTAAATCCAAGATTAATATAACTAATAACCCACTACACTAATATCTAAGCTTCATAAATGTAAATCAAATACAGATACAACAATAGCACTACCAATGGACAATTGGCTTTCTCCCCCAACCCCGACCTCTGGAAGGAAATTTGTAATAATACCTTTCCTATTTCTAGCAATACACATTTACAACTAATACAGTACAAGATAATTCACATGACTCACATCACCTAAAGGGAAAAAGTTTCAAATGGGTTTAAGCAACACAGATATTTGCTCATAGTCATAATGCACACTGGGTAGCACCGACAACTACTTGCATGCCACATGGATCTGTCAACTTGTTTATTCATTTTGGATATCAGTGAACAATAAACTTTCCATTATTATGGGCTGTAGAATCCCTCCATCACTTTCTTTATTAGGTAACACCATTGAAGTAGATAATATCCCAAATAAGTAGAAAAACCCAATCCTCGTTTCTCTAACTATCGCAAAGAAAATAGTTATTTTAAACTGTAAATCAAAAAAGTGTATACATATCAATCAATGGATTAACTCTCTTAGAGAATACATCACATTAGGAAAAATAACATTCACCCACAAGAAGAATATATTTACACTTATCAACATTTGGAATACTTTGTGGTTTTATTTTAATATAAACCAGACACATGGAACCGGAACCATGCACTCTTCCAATCACAACTTCATAAACCTATAAGAGAGAAGGGGAATGAGTGAAATATGTTTATATATTTGTGTGTATGTGCATATGTTTATGTATGCATGTGTATATGTAGGTACATTATCGACATGTATATCAACAGTTTTATTATTATATGCTCTGTTACTACCAGTGTTGGGCAAGTTACTTCCAAAATGTAATACATTATATGACGGAGCTTTCTAACGCTGCATTAACGGCGCACTCTGAGACAGACAACAAGAGACAAAATTACTTCAATATAGGCTGATGATGGTATATATCTGTCTTAAATTATTCCCTTAAGATTTCTCTTGTGGCCCGTATAGTGAAAAACATGAGAAGAAACATATTTCGCGTTAAACAGGTTGTTTTTGAAAATCTGTGCACGAAATAAAGCTGCTCTTAATTTTCATTGATGACTGCAGTGTTAATAATTTTATTTATAGGCCTATAATTCAATTGTATAAATTAATAGAGCGGTTTAAAAAAAACTTTTAAAAAACATTTTCAATGAGGAGTAGCCTAAGCTAATAGTCTAAATTTTAATTATCCTCACAGCACGCCATAAGGTAATGCGCTATGAAATTATTGCGGCGCAATAATTTCAAGTCATTTAATAATAAAAGTAACCTAATAATAATAATAGGCCTTTGGCATTGAGAGTGACTGACACTTGATGGTCAGAAAAAATGACTAAATAGATGTGTAAAAAAATTAATTTAAATTAAATAAAAAAATTTAAAAATCCCTACTTTCTCTCTTTTCTAAGTGCATTCATAAATTGTATTCATTTGTAAGTGTCATATTTGGCAGTTGGCATTAAAGTTATATCACTAATAACATTGCATATGAGAAGTTTATACCACAGAAAAAAAATCTAAAATATGTCTTTTTTCGAAGCTGCTGTATATAAAAAACACAAGGAGGCTGAATTTGTATGCTGAAGCTTATAGGCGTTCATTATTTTCACTCGTGCTATTTCTCCATGTTGGGAGTTTGGTTTCGCACATATTGCACCATGCATTCTTATCCTTTTCTCCGATGAACTGAAAATAACAGGAGTGTGTCCATCTCACAAATGTAGAATCCGTCTCTGCAGTCATCTCAACCATCTAATTCCAGCAACAGGAAATAGACAAACTATTTTACCCGCGGGATTTTTTTCTCTGGTGCTGTTTTGCGGTGTTGGTAAATTCACCACTTAATTTTGAGTTAAAATATGTTGTTGTAACTTGCGTTACTGAGATTGTAATGAGTAATAATATTACCCAAATTTTATTAGTAATGCGTTATATTACTGCGTTACAGCAAAACGTAATATACTACTGTAATATTATTACTTTTGTAATGCGTTACTCCCAACACTGGTTACTACTATTATTATATCACTATAGAATATGATCTATAGATATGGGGAACAAAATTGTATGTATGTTATTGTATGTTATGCATTATTTTTATTACTTAATTTTACTTTATTTACTATAATTTTACTTTACTCTATATCTCTTCTCCTTCAAATATTCTGTTCTACATATGTTTAGATGCATACATATTGAGATATATACATAATATATACAGATATAAAGATATATATACAATTTTACACTTACGCCTCACATAATCATTCGTAATAACCTACCACTTTGTGTTTGCTGTTGTTGTTGTTGTTGTTGTTGTTTTTTTTGGTCTGTTTTGTATCTATGGTGATGTTATCCTATACTTTGTCTTATTATGTACTGCTTTAGAAACAAATAAAATAAAAAAAAGACTCTTATGAGCCGATTCTTTTAGAGAATCATTCAAAAAGGCTTTTAATCTCACAGGGTTTCCGCGGGGTCTTAAAAAGTCTTAAATTTAGTTGTAACAAATTTAAGGTCTTAAATTGTGATTTGGCTTAATGTGACGAATAAACTTCAAAAGGCTATGATTTCATTAAATAAACACGGGTGCTGCGCGTTTCAGAGTCCGTTGCTGCGCTGCTTTGTGTTCTGCTGTTACTGTTACCAGGGAAACAGTTCTATTTCTGCCGTTCCGAAAGCGCCTCCTGCTGGCAGAGAATGAATGTGCATTTTCAATAAGCCTGTTTTATTGGAGTAGGGTATTCCGGAGGCTGCAGTTTCAGGACCGCATTTCTAGGACCCTATAGGCTAGTTTTTTTTAATTATTATAATTTTTTTTTTGTATGTATATATTAGCAGCTCATACTATTTTATAGCACTTGCTATTCAATTCTGTATATTATTATTATTTTTAATGAATTATGTAGTTATTTAATTGTATACACTTAATTATTGTTCGATTTGTAAAATTAATTATTAACGAACTCCTAACCCTAAACATTCTGGTTGGTAACCCTCTTGAAATAGTTAAACCTAATTTATTTCAATATATTATATATATATACAGGTACATCTAAAAAAATTTGAATATCATGAACCACTGAGCAACAGTCCAGTTCTTTTTCTCCACAGCCCAGGTAAGACGCTTCTGACGTTGTCTCTGGTTCAGGAGTGGCTTGACACGAGGAATGCAACATTTGTAGCCCATGTCTAGGTTTCGTCTGTGCGTAGTGGCTCTTGATGCGCTGACGCCAGCCTCTGTCCACTCCTTGTGAAGCTCCCCCAAATTCTTGAATGGACTTTGCCTGACAATCCTCTTAAGGCTGCGGTTATCCCTTTGGCTGGTGCACCTTTTCCTACCACACTTTTTCCTTCCACTCAACTTTCTACGAATATGCTTGGATACAGCACTCTGTGAACAACCAGCTTCTTTAGCAATTAACTTTTGTGGCAAAAAAGACTTGTCTTTGCGAGACTTGTTCATTAGCGGCAGCACAGCACTTCACGTCTGATGTCTGACCCACTTAACAAAGTGCAGTAAACGGTAAAACAATTGTGGTACAAATTTTACATTTAGTATATTAATAATTTAAGGGGCCTAGTAGAAATGCGGTCCTGAAACTGCAGCCTCCGGTATTGCAGGAACACAGTTTTGGGGTTGTTTTTGTTCAAACCAATGTGAAAATCGACCCATGTTTTTACCCTGCAAACACACAGAGCTGTAAATGTGAACTGGTGGATCGATAAGAAGGTAATGCATTATAAAAATCTAAACAGTAAAATGTATTTATATGTTATTTAATTAATATAATAATTTGATAATAATTGTTTAAATTAATATAATAATTAATACTTTTGACTTATCCATTTTATTAAAAATGGTTTAAAGGCTGAAATGTGAAGTGTATCATTTTATAAAACATTTTGTTTTTGTGAAAACATGTATCTGAACTGTTAATCATGCTTTTCACAGTCATTTTACAGTTCAATACGTTACTATAGACCAGGGGTGGGCAAACTTGGCCCTTCGAGGCCACTTTCCTTCAGAGGTTAGCTCCAACCCTAATCAAACACACCTGAACCAGCTAATCATTGTCTTCAAGACTACTAGAAGGCTATAGGCAGGTGAGTCATATCAGGGTTGGATCAAATCTCTGCAGGAAAGTGGCCTGGGAGGACCAAGTTTGCCCATCACTGCTATAGACATTGCCCTACCCCATTCATATGGTATTAATTTTATTTGTGCAGGTCTTAAAAAGTCTTAAATGTGAGCTTAAAAATCCCGCAGAAACCCTGTCTCAGTGATTCTGTCAGAGCAGTTACTGAGTCAACATTTAATCATTGCACCATTTCTACTTCCAGTTAGGTCTGAGAACTGTTTAGTGTACATTTGCAAAAAGAGTTTTTGTTATTAATAATAATTTAATTAAAAAATAATCTAATCGTAATTTAGACTCATTTCAATTTCACATTCAGCTATAAATTAAATCTATTCTATCTGTAAATGAAAAAAATTATCTTATAAAATAATCTATCAAAAATATACCAGTATAATATTGTATCAGTATAATTATTCCAATTTAATATGGTTTTTAAATTGACGTTTTTTGATACTTCAAATATATTGCATTAGAAACAAAATATCAAGCCAAGTGGCCTCTGCAAACACAGTGCTGGAGATTTTCTCAGAAGTAACTTAAAACTGAGCCATTTTGCATTTACTGGTGTCTAGATAATTTTTAATAGATGTACAGAGTCAGTTCTCAGAAAGTGTCATATACACATTTTGAACAGTATATCTATCATTTTATAGTTTGCAACCTTAACTTATTTTTATAAAAGGTTTTAAACCGTGAAAGTGTGCTTGTACACTTTTTCTTGTAAATAAATTTTAGTGGTTTGATATTTTGTTATATGATGCAGTGGCATTTGTAAGTGAAAATGGTTGGTAGACGATAGCATTATCTCTCTACAAAGACATCACTCAAGACTCTTAAAATGCGTTTTGCTCACAAGGTGTCCCAGTCTGTACCTGCTCTATTATGCGTTTGACAGATTTCTGCATAGAGCGAATTTGCTTTGAAGACCGATGATAATGGCTTAGCCAATGTAGTCGTATTTTTTCTGCAGAACATAATTGCTCTGACTCTAGACTGGTGAGACATTAACAGAGTGCCTTTTGTAATACCACTCTGATTCCTAGAAGCTCATGAAAGATGGAAAGGCCATGGCACAGTCTTACATTCAAGTTGAAGAACTCTTATGGGTGCTTTTAGTTAAATCTCTCTTATGACCCCTCTTCTAGGTGAGAGTTATATTCTAAAGTTCAAATCCAACCACACTCAGAGTACTCGGATAAAGCTCACTTGGGAGCGATATCGACCGCCTGACTACAGAGACCTCATCAGCTTCATCGTGTATTACAAGGAGGCGTAAGTATCAGCCTGCTAGAAGTTACTATTATAGACGCATTATTCACATTGAGTTTATTAGTGGCTTCAGAGTTGAAGCATTATATAAATGTTTTTTTTTTGCGTTGTTGTCTCAATGTAGACCATTCCAGAACATCACAGAATTCGATGGACAAGATGGATGTGGCTCTAATAGCTGGAACATGGTGGATGTAGACCTTCCTCAGGACAAATCGGCAGACCCAGGGGTATTGCTGTCCCCTCTTAAACCCTGGACACAATATGCCATCTTTGTGAAAGCTGTCACCCTGGTTGTAGAGGACAAGCACATTCTGGGGGCTAAGAGTGAGGTGGTCTATATCCGCACTAATGCATCAGGTTCGCTTCACCACTGTCCTTCCAATATCCAGTATCCAGTCTACAATTTGACATATTACGCCAACTAATATCTTGCAATTCCACAGCGCCGTCAATGCCCCTCGATGCCCGGTCATATGCCAACTCCTCCTCATCCCTGATGGCGAAGTGGTCTCCTCCCATCTCTCCCAACGGAAACAAAACCTTCTACCTGCTCCGTTGGCAGCAGCAGGCAGAAGACCGTGAACTTTACCAGCATAACTACTGCTCTAAAGGTAAGTGTGCACCACTGAAGTGCCCTTTTGCTTCGTCAACCCTCATCACCACCACTAACCGTCAACCTTCTGCCTCCTTTCAGCATTATTTTAGAAATTTAGCCATCAATATATGAAGTGAAATTTGATGTATAGTGAGTGTACATTTATCCCAGTTACTACATGGCTACTAGCCAAATAAATAAAGAGATTTGAATGATTAATTTCAGTTGAAATTATTATGTTACAAGAAAGAGTAGTGATACGAGAGATCAAAAACTAGTACAGCTATGTTGAAAATCATGTGCCTGGGAGGATTATTATCAGAGTCAGGTATTCCAGAGAACCGTACAATAACTATATTTACAAAACGTGTGAAGCTTGTGTTATTGTTGCTCGATCAACTCGTCTGTGTCATTGTTTTGGACTACAGAGCTAAAAATTCCCATCCGCATCTCAGCCACGGCTTTGTCAGACATGGAGGGCGAAACAAAGCCCACCAAATCAGATGTTGGCGGGGGTGAGAAGGGCTGCTGCCCCTGCCCAAAAACCAAGGAGGACCTAAAGGCAGAAGCTGAAGACCGATCTTACCGAAAAGTCTTCGAGAACTTCTTGCACAACTCCATCTTCACACCCAGGTATGACACATGTACTGACGGCACTTTCTGAAGCTCGTATCACACTTGATCGTATCAAGTGTAACGCAGGTCTGTTCGGTTCAGTGGGCTCTTGCATCTGCTGCTATTTGAAAACATTTATATACCCCAAATGCCTAAGCCCGGTTTAAATGTTTGAATTCTTTTATTTTGAATAAAGAATATTTTAGTTTCAGTACAAGTCAAATCAACATCACTTGTGGCAAAATATTACCAATTATAATACCAAATTATAATATTTAAAAATATTATAATTTTTAAATCTTGGTTACAGTGAAGCACTTAAAATGGAAGTGAAATGAGGTCAATCTGTAAATGTTTTAATACTGTCTTTCAAACATATAGTCAAAGGATGTAAACAGTTTGCATGTTAACATGATTTTAGTGTTAATATTTAGTTTACAAACCAAAAAGTTCAATTTTACAACTTTGTTGCCATGATAACCTAATGCCTAAAACCATAAAAAGCATAAAAATTGAATTACATTTAAATTCATTTCTATAAATAAGTGTTAAATAAATAGTGTTTTTATACAATTAAAAGCTTTACACTTCCTCCAAAAACTGTCTCCATTCACTTTCATTGACTCACCTTAACCTCGATTGAGTTGAAATAATTTTTTGGTCCACATTAGTGATGTCATTTGAACTTCTATTGAACTCAGAATACTTCTTTAAGGACATTTTTGTTGACTTTTGTATGACAAACATTTTTGGCACAACGGTGAATTGCCAGTTGATGTCCGATTTGAATTCTAGGTCCTGATGGAAAACTATCGCTCTAGCGTACTGGAAAGGTTAGGTGGACCCTCAGTATCCTGGGTTACTCCCAGCACTTTCTGCCACAGTTTACAACAGTGGTCTGAAGCCCTTAATTTTTTCAGTCTTCCTGGAGAGCGATTATCAAAGTGGGTCTGAGCTCATAGTCTTGAGGCGGCTTGATTTCATAGAATCAAAACCAGAATTTTGGAGGCCCGGACCGAGGCCTAATTATTTAGACATGGGGCTGACAAGATCAGAACATGAGGTTTTGGAAAGGGGTAGGTGCCAGCAGCGGAGGCTGGAGCGGAATTAGATTGTGAGGTGGGGAAAGGTACGCACTCCAGGCCTGTGCAGCCACGTTGTTTGTTGCTGGAGCGACGGTGGCGGTTGCATATTAAGACTTCAGCAGGCTGTAATTTGGCATGCACAAACAGACGCAGACTGGATTAATGAGACTGGAAAGCAGCCGCTGGCTGAGGGCTCGCTGCATGTTAGGCTTTTGTTTGCTGAAATGAGGAGTGACGTCTGCATTGTGTTATCTGTTTACCTTGCTTGTGGCATCGGATGTTTTCTTGTCTCATGCGGGTGAAGAACGGCACACAGGAACTGGTTCAGGTTTACTCAGACACACATGCTTTGAGACTTTCTGAGAGTTCGTTCAGGACATCTGCACTCAGGCTTTTTTGTGGGTTGTTTATTTGGTTGTGAGTGTGTGTGCATTTTGGGGTGGTTTTGAGTCATGAGTATTGATGCACAAATCGATGTCGCCAAACATCTTCTACCACTTAGCTTCCCTAAACTTCTGCTATTGAAGCCCTATTTTCATCAAGGTAATGGTTTGCGGTTCACTCAGGGACAGCGTGATGCACCCCATCAGCGTCAACCCATCTCTCCATCTCTAATCGATGGAAAACAGACTTTCTAAATGTAAATATGCTTTCCTTTAGTAGCAGAATGCTCAATAAGATCTTTTCTCCATCACTGATGACTTATTTCCATCTTGACCCAGCAACCCCAGCCCCCTCGCTGTGTTTCCTTTAGAAGTTGGGGTGACAGATTTGTCACTCTCCGTTCCCACTGAGTAGACCTCATTATCGATGTTCGAGACATAACCGATCGAGTCTGAGAAACACTGGAGATGCTAAAGACTTGAATGAAGCGGATATGTTTTTCCATTCAACGGTCGCCTCCCCTTTCTCGTCCTCTCGCCCGCTTTCTCTCCCTCCTTCCTCAGACGCTTTCTTTGTTTGCTTTGGAGTGTCCGGCTCCCAGGAAATGTACAGCAAACCTATGTGGAATGTTAATGAATTCCAAAGTAAGATCCCTTTCGAGAGGAGGTGTGGATGCACCGTCTTCTCTTTCAAACACCCACACAGCTTGATCAACTTTCGGGCCCTGTAATGGGAGTCCGAGTCATTCCTGAGCCCTGCGCTTCAGTGAAGACTTGACTTTCTGCCAAGTGGGACGTGAGGTGTTGCCTTTGCTTCAATGACACGTAAGCCTTCCTGCCTGGGAAAAGGAAAACTGGATGTGCTGCTGTCAGTGTTGCTATGTCAACATCTGCTGTTACGTCTTTCATCTGAGGTTTGCAGGTGTAAAATCTTCCCTCAGGACCCTGTCTCTTTAGTTCTTGTCTCTTTAGTTCTTGATGCGAGCCTGACCTTTTCCTAGTCAGCGGCCAGTGCCAGTAGCATTTAGGTTAAGATCAGTGTTTATGGCTGTAGACAAGAGGCAGATCCTGACTGTAAAGACCCTGAGCCTGGGCTAAAGGTTACAAAAAAGATTTTATACAGTACATGTACTGTATATTATGGATGTACTTTACTCACACATATGGGTTTTCTTTGTGCTTGATGAGTAGAGTTGTATTGTAGAGGTGTTGATGTGATGCTCAAGTAACATATGATTTGATCTTCTACAGTAAACACCCTCAAGGGTGACCTGAATCCCTAGTTAGTAAGTATTTAATAGTGTCCAGTTGCTTCCAAAATCCCCACTCTTAAATCACAGAGCACCATTCAATGGAAGTGACATGAAATGTGGTTAGAGTTGATTTGATTGTTCCTCCCTACAGCGTTCTACGTTGGCTTTTATTAAAAGTTTCCACTCTCGCACATATACAAAAGCAAACACACACAAAAATCTTCTCTCATTACTTCTCGTAATTTCTCAGTTAATTGATTTGAGTTGGCAGAATAAGGCTTATAGTAATGTTTAAACTTTCATAATCATCAGTGGTTAAAGTTCGTAATTGCTTGTAAATGTGCTTCTTGAAGACCGTTAAATAGGACACTCAAACAAGCCTTTCTGCCTGTGTTGTCATGTCAGACTGGAAAAACACCTGCTATTACGTCTATAGAGCAAAACACTTTTCACTTTTCCACATGCAACAGGATCATCTAAAGCAGACTCAAGTTTGGCAGAGTTTAGAGACAGCACACCAATATGACTAGTATTTTTCAGTATTTTATTTGAATAATTTTATATCAGAGAATTGGCACAATAGACTGTACGTATATACTGTATGGATATTTTTAATAATATCACAGGTTTATAGTAATATATTTTAGTATAGTAATATTTTTTTAACAATTATTTAATAATTTCTTTACTGACAAAAAAAAGCATCTGGTAATCAGCCAAGAAGCCACAGTTATCATTGTTATGTGTTCAGTACATCAATCTATAACTAGTTACAATTCCCAAACTTTTTTCCTCAAACTGTTTTTGACAAAAGCTGAAAACCTGTATTGCCTGTCTCCACTTATTGTCTGTCAGTCTTTGTGTATGACACTATCACTTTCCTCTCTTGTATTTGTTTGGCACACTGGGGTTTCCCCCACATTCATCTCAAACCTTCCTGTCTTTCCCATCTGCGGTGGATCGTATTGTTTGGTCTGACTATTGAATTTTTACAGAGATCCTGAGCGAGCAAATCGTTACGTGTCTTCTAAAAGTGTCTCTAGGTAAGGCTGTGACCCTGCCCTAGTCATATATGTGAAGTGGCACTGGGTCCGTTGGTGTCTGGTAAGCTCTTGTGGTTGCTGCTGACTGCATGTCTTTAGTGGTGACAGGGTTGACCTGTAGCCAGCGACTTAGTTTGCTTATCGCCTAGTTTGCTTATATGCACTGTCTCTACCGTCAGAGGCAGAGTCGGTCATATCATTATTATGGATATTCGATATTTGTTCCAAATATGCCTTCCCATTTCATTTTCTCATCTGCAGAAATGTTTGTTGTATGTGTAGTGCTTCATTTGCAAGTATATATTTGATAGTAAGCATTGATAGTGCAAATAAATGCTTCATTAATACACATTGGTTTTATACCTGGGCAGGAAGAAGAATCAGAATGGGAAGAAAGGGTCAGGGTAGACGAGAGAGAGTTAAGATTTCTTGGATTTTCTTTTAAAAACCAATTTTCTATGAGCGATCAGTCCCAGCCCAGCTGGATATATAACACTCATAAGAATTTAAAAGAGCTCATCATTTAGGATGATAAATGATTGATAATATCCAGAAGAGAAAAAGGAGCCCTGTAAGTTGTAGAGTAATGCAAGTATCTTCAGTGTTACTAAGGCTGCGTTTACACTGCAAGTCTTAATGCACAGATCCGATCTTTTGACCATATCCGATTTTTTGGCACGTCTGTTTACATTCACTTTAGACACGACTGGTATCCGATATCTGTGTTTACATTAATTCCCACCCAAAAGGATTGTCTGCAGTGATCGCTTTACTATGCACATGGTAGACCCTCGGGTTTTAAATGGCCGTGCTTTTAAAATTATTTATATAATTCATGTCGAATGGCCATTATTATTTGCCAACATGGACAACGGCTGTCATGGCTGTTTTGCAGCACAAAATCTGACTGAACGGATAAAGACCGGAAAATAACGGTAATTTTAATTTGTTAGACTATTTTATCTACAGCTCGTTAGCGGTAGAATTCTTTAGTGAAATAAAGTTGATATTTATTTAAATGAATTTTTATTAATTAAGGAGAGAGAGAGAGCGAGAGAGAACGAACGAACGCATGCACCCACGTGCGAGTGAGCGATTGTGAAGCATTGCAAACAAGCTTGTCGGTTTAATTACAAAAACTGCTAAATTATCAATTCATTGCTGAGAAATATATGTAGCTTTTAGCTGTTGTATTTTCAAAATTCAGGGGTTGAAAATCAGCTCCTGAATGTGCAATTTCTTACCTATAAAAAGTTTCTCTCAATAAAATGCGAGCGCATACAGCACGCCGGCATTAAAACGCCATTAAAAATCTTTATGAGCAAACGTGTCGCCCTCGCATTGGGAGTTCTGTGGAGAATCGGATATGTGTGTTTAGACGTAGGTCGGATGTCCAGATATCAGATGTGTATCCGATTAAAATCCACATTTGGAAGTGGCTCAGATCGGATGCAAAAAAATCGGATCTCGTGCGGGTTTTTGTGTTTACACGTGTGCAACAAATTCCGATCTGTGTCAGATATGAGCGAAAGAACGGATTTTTTGTGCCAGTGTAAACGCAGCCTAAGAGACCTGTTAGTAGGACATTAGAGAATTAGGCTTTCGCATTAAACGGAAGTGGTGTGTGTTGTAGAGTAATTGTGTGCAGTAATTGGCTTGTATGCTTTTAAACCAGTGTAGACTCTGCTGACACTGGCTGACTGCTCTACATCTTTCTATGATATCTTACTATCAATTAATACTTCATTTCCTTTTCCTCTTTACTTTTCTTTTCTTTTTCTTACTTATTTTACCGTCATTTACTAAGTCCTTTCCTTTTCCATTCTCCTACTTTTCCCATTTCATTTCCTTGCTCACTGTCATTTATTACTTCCTTTTCCTTTCCATTTCTCTTTCCTGTCAATTTTTTTCCTCCTCTTTCTTTTTCTTTTGCTTTTCCTATTCCTATTCCTTCCTCTCCTCTTCCTCTTTAATTGTTTTTTTTTTCATGTCTCAGACCTCCTGACAGGAAGCGGCGAGACCTGTTTGGAGTGGCTAATGGCACACTGCTGCAGAGTGCAAGCAGGAACAACACAGGAACGGAGAGTAACATCACTGACCCAAAGCTGCATGAGAAAGAGTACCCTTTCTCCGAGGACAAAGTCTATACAGAGTTCATGGAGATATCCAACCTGCAGCCCTTCACCGTGTACCGCATCGACATCCACGCCTGTAACTATGAGATCCACCGTTGCAGTGCGGCAGCTTTTGTGTTCTCTAGAACCAAACCAGCAGGTCAGCAAAACCAAACTCATGCGCAAATGACTGCATATCCAGTCCAGCAAAATATTAAAATTCCAGTAATTCTCCACTGTGCCTACAGCATGATTTTTTTATTTGTTATCCTGTTCATGTTAACAGCAATTAAAACGGTAATGCAATTGAAATGTTATTGAATTACTGTAAGAGAGCACTGGCCTTGAGCAGAGTTATGTTTTTTTCCCAGACAAAGCGGATGATATTCCCGGCACTGTAACTCAGGAGAGGGATGAGAGGGGAGAAGGAACAGTGCTGCTGCGGTGGCCTGAACCTCATCACCCTAATGGACTGATCCTCATGTATGAGATCAAATATCGCCTGGGAACTGAGGTTAGTGCGACAACTAACTATTTCTACACCATTAAGAAATAGTTAAAACTGCAGCCAATGCCACAAACCAACTGTGTGTATGTGTGTGTGTGTGTTACAGCCTGAGAAGCATGAGTGTGTATCACGGCAGCAGTACAGAGTGCTGCGAGGAGCTCAGCTTAGCAATTTGCCCTCTGGAAATTATTCTGCCCGGGTCAGAGCAACATCTTTGGCTGGGAATGGGTCTTGGACTGAACCAGTGTCCTTCTATGTGCCACCCCCTAAAAGTAAGAACGCACATAAGAAACCTATGGGTTTATTTTTAGGAGGTGTGCTTACTGGTAACTTTAAAATAGCTTATTTAATGGAAATGTAGAGAGGTCTGTTTCAGTCTGTGGTCATATTTAGTTCTTACTTCTGTACAAATGTCCTTCTTTCTTACAGGAAATTATGATAATGCCTTCTATCTGGCCATCATTATTCCTGTTATAGTGCTACTGTTGCTCACTGCAGTGATCTCCGTTGTCGTCTTTGTTACCAAAAAGAGGTTGATGTCCCATCTAGTAAAAAATAGACTTTTATTTTAATTTCCAGTGTCCAGTACGGTTTTTCAATATGTTTTTCAATGTTTCCTTTCAGGAATAGTGACAGGTTAGGAAATGGTGTGCTATATGCTTCTGTAAACCCTGAATACTTCAGTCCTTTTGAAAGTGAGTATTATGTCAAATTTGTTCAGAAACCAGGTTGTCTTTAAAGGGATAGTTCATCCAAAAATGAAAATTCTGTCATTAATTACTCACCCTCATGTCGTTTCAAACCCGTAAGACCTTCGTTCATCTTCGGAACACAAATTAAGATATTTTTGATGGAATCTGAGAGCTGTCTGACCCTGCATAGACAGCAATACAACTGAAATGTTCCCAAGTCCAGAAACGAAGCAAGGAGATCTGTAAAATAATCCATGTGACATCAGGGGTTCAACCGTAATTTTACGAAGCTACGAGATTACTTTTTTTGCACAAAAGAAAAAAAAAAAAGACTTTATTCAACAATTCGAACAAATTGGTCTCTAATTTTGGAGAGTATCAGCTGGACGTAAACAACGTATGCTGTTCTGTGTAAGCTGCGTCACACGGATACGCCATTTTCGTTCAGATCAAATCACAACAACGTAGGAAACAGATCCGGCATGATGCAGCTGACACAGCTGATACTCTCCAAAATGGAGCTACAGGGTGATGCGGAGGAGACGAATTGTTGAATAAAGTCGTTATTTTTTTTATTTTGCGCACAAAAAGTATTCTCGTAGCTTCGTAAAATTACGGTTGAACCCCTGATGTCACATGGACTATTTTACAGATCTCCTTGCTACGTCTCTGGAATTGGGATCATTTCAGTTGTATTGCTGTCTATGCAGGGTCAGACAGCTCAGACAGATAAACGAAGGTCTTACGGGTTTGAAACGACATGAGGGTGAGTAATTAATGACAGAATTTTCATTTTTGGGTGAACTATCACTTTAATTGTTTAACTGATTTTCTTTTTGCAGTTTTCTGGTAAACTTAATATCAGTATTATACTGACTAACGTTTTGTTCTCACAGAACACAAATAGGCCTATATACAAAATACCAAAATTTTGTGAGGTTTATGTTTTAAAAAAAATTGATTTTTTTTTCCAATAAGGTAAGAAAAATAAGAATAAAAATAAAATGAAAAATATAAAAGTTATTTCACAATATTTATTTTATATACATTTTAAAGATGTTTTGATGTTAAAAAAAAGGAAGCTATATGCTCGTTAAGATAATGATTCATCACTGGATTACACATCCTGGAAATCAATTTTGAATTATTGAAATATGTTTTTTTTTTTTCCATTGCTACTGTCATGTATGTTACCCTGCACTGCCTGTTCAAATGTGCTGACTCCATTTCTGTTTCCTCAGTGTATGTACCAGATGAATGGGAAGTGGCTCGGGAGAAAATCACTATGTGTCGTGAGCTGGGTCAGGGCTCCTTTGGTATGGTGTATGAGGGCATCGCAAAAGGCGTCGTCAAAGATGAACCTGAGACCAGAGTGGCCATCAAGACTGTAAATGAATCCGCCAGTATGCGTGAACGCATCGAGTTCTTGAACGAAGCTTCAGTTATGAAGGAGTTCAACTGTCACCATGTGGTAAGAAAGAGGGCAGAATATCATCCAGCATTTGGTTTGCCAACAAATCGTACTTTGAAGTTCTTAAAGTCCCCCTGTAGTGAAAATCAAGTTTTTTATGTTGTTTATTTGTCTATGTGGTGTTTTTAATATACTTTTAGAAATCACAAACGGCTGTATTCGAGTCTTCAAGGCATTTTGAGGACACAACATCGTCAAGTAAGTAAAATTAACGAATATTACAGTATTCACTGTAGTTGTCCGCAAGTAAAAACATAGTTTTATCAGTCATTATCCGTGTATGCCATTGTTTTGCGTTTACTACATTTCAGTGAATCAGGAGGCGCTAGGTGTGAGTGAGTGGAGGCGGGGCTAATTTGCATATTCATAGATCAGCGTATAGTAAATGAGGCAAGGGTGTTGAGTTACATTCAAGCTATTTTAAGGCATGAGAAAATTATTTTCACAAGAAAAAACATTTAAATATGTCATTTTGATTATCAAAGATACGTTTTAAGGGATAAAATATTTGACTACAGGGGGACTTTAAAGATATTTGTAATTTTTATGCAAGTGTATAATTTCTATGCCTCTTGCAGCGCCAAACAAATGGCAAAACAATACGATGCTTTTCACATAGATTGTTCAGACACAGGTTTCTCAGTGTTTTCATAGTGTCACAGTGTAATTTCAGCTCTCATTCTTTTTTTTGGACCCTGTTTTAGGTGCGACTTTTGGGTGTGGTTTCACAAGGCCAGCCCACTCTAGTTATAATGGAGCTGATGACACGGGGTGATCTGAAGAGCTACTTGCGTTCTCTCCGTTCCAAAGAGGTACAGAAACATCCTGTCTGCTTTGATTATCTTGCTGCTTTTTAGATAAAAAATACACTTCTAGTTAATTACGCTTATTATCTTTATTTTTCTTTCTGCTCAGATCTATGGCCAGCATCTCATGCCCCCTTTTAGTTAATGTTCACATTTCTTTAAAGCTACTCGCTATTTCAGTCAGCTGTTCAAAAAGGGTTTGTAGTAGAGAAAGAGAGAAACAGAAGTGTTAAATGCAGCCTTTGTGCTCTTTTTTCCACCATGTAGCAGGGCTCTAGCAGCCAGTCATTGCCTCCGCTGAAGAAGATGATTCAGATGGCTGGTGAGATAGCAGATGGGATGGCATACCTCAATGCCAACAAGTTTGTCCATCGGGACCTGGCTGCTAGAAACTGCATGGTTGCTGATGACTTCACAGTTAAAATCGGAGGTAAATCTCAGTGTTTCTTTGCAGCACATCACATAAATCCATAAATTCAATCATCTTTTTGAACACCAGTGGATTGAAGGCAGTGACTGACTCTTGATGTTTGCTCTCTTCATGTGTTTAGACTTTGGCATGACAAGAGACATCTACGAGACTGATTACTATCGCAAAGGAGGCAAAGGGCTGCTGCCAGTGCGCTGGATGTCACCGGAGTCTTTGAAAGATGGAGTGTTCACAACAAATTCTGATGTCTGGTATGAGCCCCCTGTTCTCTCTGATTTTTCTTCACACACAGATAAATGCAAGACTATGTTGTTTCACTGCATCATGTATGTGTAAGTGAATTGGTTTGCGCTTGCATATACGGTACCGGTCAAACATTTGGACACACCCTACTGGTCAAAATTTTGGGGTCTGTACAATTTTCTTTTATGGTTTTGAAAGAAGTCTCTTATGCTGCATTTATTTGATCAAATATACAGTAAATTTGTTGAATTTTCAGCAGTCATTAATTCAGTGTCATATTTCAGAAATAATTCTAATGTGGTCATTTGGTTATTTCTTCTTTCATATTTATTATTATTATCAATGTTGAAAACAGTTATGCTGTTTAATATTTTTGCGGAATCTGATACATTTTTTTTAGAATTCTTAAATGAATCGAAATGTCACCTTTTGTGTATTTTCATTTATAAAACCCTGCACAAAAATACATGTGAAGAAAATATTACAACAAACTTAAGTTCTTTATTTAAATAAATAAATAAAATCCCCTGGTAATAATTTAGCTATAAGCTTTTAAATCAAAAGGGTTTCATTTAAGTGTGTCCAGAGAAAAACTGTGATTTTTTTTTTTTTCCTCTTGAGCAGCAGGCTGTCCCATCAGAGACTCAGTAGCCCCTCTCCACCACAGGCCCTCAGCTGTCCAGAAAGCATTGAAACTGTCTCTTTATATTTCTTAATACGACAGGAAGCCTCATAGGCCTATAAGAGGTGAAAACCCTTTAATGTTTTTTTTTCCACTGATGTCCTGTGTCAAGGGAGAACATGCATCACTTCCAGACATTCTTCCAGTCCCAGCCAAGCGAAGCTTGCCCAAACACAGTCTCTTTGTTTCAGACAGGCTATCTCTCCACAGCTTTTGTCCCAGCAGCGGTGGTTCAGTAGAACAGAGTCACGGTGCCATAGACCGACTCTTCCAATTCTGCTGTTTCCCAATCTTCAGCGTCCCACAGCTCTGTCACTCTGTGCTCTCCTAACCTTCTCCAGATGTTTGGTAATGATGGGGTTGGTGTGCCAGCGCAGACCCGCCTCCCTGTCCCTTCGTCCGTATCTGCCGCTTTTGAAGTCCCTGAGATGAAAAGAGCCACAGCGAGCTCCCATCTCGTACTCCCATAAACCTCGCCGTTAGGTGTCTTTATTTGTTTCCTTCCCCTGAAAAAGTCCTGCTCCAATGCGGTTTTGTCTTTCAACACACAGATGTTGCAGCCAATTAGATGCAAGTCACTGTTGTAATAGTCCTGTTTTAAAGGGTGTTGAGCTTTGTCTCAGATCCTCGGCCAATGTCGAAAATTTGTCCTCAGAGAACTCATGAATAACAACTGGCAACAGTGTGCTCTTTGTGTGGTTTTTATTTGGGGTTTGCCGACTTTCTGGTCCGCTGCTGCACTTTCTCACCGGCCGCCGGCTTATATATGGACTCATTTTCATTAATGAGGAACACAAGGCTAACAAAAACACCACACTAAAAGAGAAAAGTTCAGGTCAGCGGCTCACGCGGTGTTTGCAAATTTTGCGCTGTTTTGAAAATGAGCATTTTGTTGTTCCAGGCTAGGAAAAAAAAAAACATGGATGCATCCGCAGCCTTTCAGTCACACGCCGCAGGCTAGTGCTGCTTTTAGGCTCTGCAGGACTGCAATTGTCTCATAGCGGCTCTTCATGCATCTCTTGACCTTAAAGTTGTTTTAACCAGTTCCTCTTTCTTCAGGTCGTTCGGCGTGGTTTTATGGGAGATTGCCACTTTAGCTGAGCAGCCATACCAGGGCATGTCCAATGAGCAGGTACTGCGCTTCGTCATGGAGGGAGGACTTCTGGATAAACCGGACAACTGTCCTGACATGCTGTGAGTCCACCAACTGCACTTTGCTCCCAAATTTGGCACTCTGCTTTACAATGTTAACCCTTTGTCCTCTAACCGGCCCTTTTCTATTTAGGGATGCGATATCACGCTAAAATGTTGATAGTATGTCACCAGACGCTGCTGCTAACGTCAGGCCAAGTGAAAGCCCGACTGGTGACATTTGCGTCACAGGTTAAAAGGAGACAGGTGACATGTTGTCAGGGAGCCTCCGTCCATAGAAGGGAGAATGTGTGGTTCCCAGGGGGTGACCGGAACGGTGACCCATGCTGCTCTATTTTTTATTAAGAGCTTCTCGTGCTTATCTTCTTCAGAGCGTGTCTGCCTGCGTCACCGATCCGGTCTGCCGTTCTCCTTTTCTGGGCTGATGTCAGTAGCGAGGCATGAAGGTCTGTCTGTCCGTTTCTCCTGACCCCTTTCTCCCTCGGTCACTCTTTCTTGTCTCAACTGTTATGGAAACACAAACCCCCGGTTTCCATGGCAGCTACGACGAGATGTCCTGATTGCACGAGAGAGGAGGATTGAACATGCGCTACACTAAATAGCTAGCGCTATAAGACTTTTGTCATCTGTATCTCATCATTACGCCCAGCTGATATCATGAGAATTTAAGTAATACTTGGCTGAAATACAAGGGCAGGGATTCAGAAATAGCTTGTAGATCCCTTCATCATGTTGAATTCACTATTTGGACATTGTTATCCCAAAACTGTTCAACTATGATATTTTTGTAGCAGTTTTGCTTTTTTTTTTTATAGTATATCTTTAATCCTATCATGGAATCATAGGTTTTTCTTGCTGATTTTGAAAAAAGACATTTTGTATTTGTAATTTTAGATTTTGTACCATAATTGTCCTTGACAGTCAGTAACTCTGTTCCAAAACCTAGTGAGCTGCCTACCTAGACAGCATTTTAAGGCCTCACAGTCATGACATGACTACACTACTGTTTAAAAGTTGAGGTTTATAAGATTTTTTAAATGTTTTTGAAAAACTTTTATCTGATTTGCATTTTTCTTATCAAAAATGCATTAAAAACAGTAATATTGTAAAATATTATTACAAATGCATTGACAAGCTCAGTGAAAAAAAAATGTATAAAATGGCAGGCAAGAGATATTCAATAGCAAAAATTATCCAAATTTTTAAGCCTCATATAGGGTTTTTTTTTTTTTTGCCGTTAGCTTAACATGCTAACATCAAACTCTTTTGTAATAAATTTTGAGTTGAATCTCTCATGCTGAGTGTTATTTGCGGAGTTGCTAACTTTGTAGAGTACTCCAAAACAGTAACTTGCAAGGTTTTATTTCAGTTAGGATGCTTATGCATTTCCTTAGAAGGCAGCCGTCCATAGAGGCAGTACACAAACTCTCAACTTTATTTTGAGAGAACGTCTCAGAAGTTGGAACCACAGAAAAGTTTAACTTTCCGTCAGTTCCTAATGCCCAGCAGAGAAACTTCCAGCGCACTGTTTGACCCGATACTGTGGAATGTCTTTGCGAGAAGGCCTCTGTGTTGTGTGGCTAAGGCGCCCTGCTCTGCTCTGAACCTGTGGCTGGAGATCACTTAAAATGTATTTCAGTGGGCCAGTGAGTGCTGACGCTATTATTAGCTTGTGTTTTACCAAGATGTGGTGGGGACAGTACTACCACACCAAACTGTTATGATCATGGGTTTATGATTTTTTTGTATTGTTTTGTTTAGGCTCTTTTGCTTTTCATGTGTTCTCAGCTGTTGTGGTCATACACACTTCTCAGTGTGTATGACCACAAAATGTTCTAGAAGTTGTCTGTTCCACAACACTCCTTTTTGCTCTAGCTCTAGTGAACACTGCCACCTGTTGATGGGTGGAGATTTTTAGTGTGAAAACACCCCAGGGTTTATGACATTTTATAGACATTGTATTGCTTGTTTGCAATGCAGTACAGTATATGAGTGAGATTTGTACATGAAAATAAGATTTGTAAATTTTCTGAAAAGAGAAAAGAAAAGTGCTTACCTCTGTTACCACTACAACGCTGAAGTGTTGCTAGTTCTGATTTATATGGGCATATTTCAGTTATAATTTACGTTTTGCGTACAAATAAGTGAAATTCTCCTCTGTTAGGAGAATATAAGTTTGTAAGTTTCCTTATTTTTTAATATTTCTATTTTTATTTGTTTTTATATTTTAATACTTTACAATGCACTCAACTTTAGTTAGTTCCCTAGGCAACATTTCTAATTTTCTTTTAAGTTTTTAAGTAATATTTATATTTGATTTCAGATTTATTTCAATTACCGTAAACTGTCTTTTTTTGTCAGGCTTATTAAGCTACACTGGACATACTGTATGTTTTTGATTCACTAAAAAGAACTGGCTCTAAAGAGTCATTTGTTCATAAATCAGACAACACTGGTGGCGCTGTGTGTTTTTGATTTACTCAAATGAACTGGCTCGTAAGAGTCATTTGTTTGTAAATCAGTTGTTTTTTAGTGTGCATTATTTTGCAGTTCAAAGTCATTTTATTGCATTACATCCAAGTCTTTTGGATAAGGCAAGCAACTTTTTGTGATGTGACTTTTGATCAAGTATCAAACTGTAATGCAATATCTGTATCTGGTCTACAGGTTTGAATTGATGAGGATGTGCTGGCAGTACAACCCTAAGATGCGACCGTCTTTTCTAGAGATCATCAACAGCATAAAAGAAGAACTGGAGCTGCCCTTCCGGGAGGTTAGCTTTTTCTACAGTGAGGAGAACAAACCACCCGACACTGAGGAACTGGACATGGAGGTGGAGAACATGGAGAACGTTCCACTGGATCCTGCTTCTATGATGGCCCCCTCCTCTCAGGGGAGCACAGGGGCTCAGACACATAGTCCACAGCCATTCTCCCCAGCTCAGGGGCCAGGGACACCGATGGGGTCTGCCCCGACCCCCTCCACCACACCGCCCTCCTCCTCAGCCTCTCCGGGCCTGGCCTTAGACAAGCACTCAGGACAGGTAGCAGCAAATGGGCCAGTGGTGGTGCTGGGGCCGGCGTTCGACGAGACGCAGCCCTACGCGCACATGAACGGAGGGAGGAAGAACGAGCGAGCGCTGCCACTGCCTCAATCATCGGCCTGCTGATCATGACTGCTCAGTCTCCCTCTACTCCTCACACAGGGTACCCACATTTCCCTCACCCTTTTGTCTATTTCGTCATGTTTCTTTCGTTCTCGAGGCATCAAAACCCATGGTTGGCCGTGGTGACGATAACTAGTTGGACTGTGTCCTGTCTGGATGTCTGAGGATCATTTTGTTCAAATGATTTTGAATGACTGAGGATGTTTAGGGTGATTGGTGACTACAAACCTACAAGAACTCTTGCAATATTTAAGATTTCAGAACAAACCACCACATATAGAGAGCCCTGGCTTTCACTTGTGTGAAAAAAACTGTTTTAATGTTTCTAAATGAAGAAAACCTGCCAGTTCATTGTGAAACAAGAGAGACAAGCATATTAGCCAGCAAGCCCAGCCCGTGAACACTTTCAGGGTGCGTACGAGAAACAAATTACACATTCCCCTCCTCAGCGCAAGTACTTTTCTTCAACTAAAACTGTCTTTGTCATCACATTTCTCTTTCAAGATGCTGCAGAAACTTTCTTAGCTGCGATCGCTTGTTCTCAATCAGTGATTGGTCACATTACTGGTTGATCCACCCTTCTACTTAAACCATTTCAAGGGTGTTTGTTAGAGAGTGAGGTGGGCTTTTTTGGAACTGCCAAATTTTTTGCCAAATCAAATGTTCTTTTTTTATTAAAAAAAAAAAAAAGTTATTTATCATTACCTAACCCCCTATTCATAGCCGATTTTTCGAGGTTGCACTTTAAAGTAGCGCAATCAAGGGACTAAACTCTCATACTGTCTTTTATGGGGGATTTCTGGACCTCATCTTTTACAATCAGCTTGAGTTTGTAAATCTTTCCCCTTTCCCCCTTTTATATGGCTCTCATCTCCGACTATTGCATTGCAGTTCCTGCTGAACCCACCATCTGTGAGCTGAGCCTCTGTGAGAGCGATCTCTCAAGTCAAAAGAAAAGATCGCGGCACTAATCACGAAGGTGAAGAGATTGGTGCACTGCAGAGAGGTGATATGAATTATAAGGGATTGGCTCGATCACGAAGCAAACTGAAAACAGGGACTTCATTTGTTTCGACATCTGTTTTGAGAGATGAGTGAGGCATTGTACACAGCAGGTATATATATGTGTGTAAAAGAATTCCTTCAGGTTTAATATTTTATGATATCTCCACTACAGTCCATTTTCTTGTGCTTTATACTCTTCTTGCAAAAAAAAAAAAGAGTAGCAATTTAATTTTTTTTTTCTCCCTAAGAGGTTGACTGCATTGCCACATGTCCATTGCCTTGTGTTTTTTTAACTCATTATTATTATTATTATTATTATTATTATTTACAACAAACTCTCTAGCTCTGCATGTGAACTTTAGGCACCCTTGATACAGTTGTCTACCATTGCACCTGCTCATGAGGTGCAGCTCAATCTCAGGTTAATGTTATGGTTTTGTTTTTTCAGACATTCTCATCATAGCTGATTCCACCTCGGCTTTTTAGGTTGCCGGCCTCTACTTACAGTGTCCGTGCTCATGCCTCCTGCCAGGCGTCATCATAGAAGGTTTCATTTATATTTCTTTACCCTCCTAGACTATTTTTGTAACCCATCCATGTAATTGAATAGTAACTAACAGGGCTTAATTTGTCTCGCATACCCCAACCAGCATGTAATACCTCCAAACAAAATACATTCATAATCTCTACTTTGGCGTCATGCGCGACCCATGTCGACTTCCATGTCAATCCATGGAATGAGCACTAACCTTCCCGATGAAATACGCCATCTGTAACCAAATAAGAACGGGTTCAACTTCAGAAAAGTGATCGGTTTCCTCAAAGAATGCTAAATAAAACAGTAGGGTTCCCTGGCTAGTTGGCTTTAAAAAGTTTTATTTTGAAGGATTTCTCCATGTGCATTTGGGAACGTTACCCAGAACTTATTTATCCTGTCATAGAAGGTTATTTTCCCCCTTTAAAGGGGTATTTATTTCCCTTTCTTTTTGGTGATACCAGTTGAAATCACTGTACAGATGCCCTTATGATTTAGTATAAAGTCTGAATTCTAGATGCATTTTCCATGATGTCATGACTGGGGGACTTTCTTTTTTCATTTCCTTCAGCATCTATCTACCTCATTCTCTTTTATTTTAAATGTGTAAGTGATGAATTGATAAAGTACATCTCGCTTTTTTTCCTGTAGAGGACACATTATCATCCTCTGTCTGTCTTGTCTCTGATTTAAAAAAAAATTTTTTTTTAAATCTTTAAGCACCACAGAGCACAAGCTTCCAGGAATGGAGAGAGGAAGTCATGGTGTGAGCTAACATGCCTATGGGATTCCTAATGGTGTGTCTCTTGCATCCCTTATCACATGCCCAGCAACACAAAAATACCACTGATTTCAATCATGCTGCAATACTTTTTAAATAATCATATTAAAATACCTAATTCACCAGATGGTTTCATCACGATGGACCATAGAGATAAACATAGTTGCTATCAGTGTTTTCTTTTGTATTTAATATTCTTCTTCAGTGATCTCCTCTTATCCACCGTCTAATCGATTAAACCGTTCATAAAGGTTTAGGAAAGCATATCTTAAGTAAAGGGGGCATATGCTAGCAAATAAATTATCCTCACATTGAGTTACTTGCTATGCGAGTTAAACTTCAATGGTAATCTTCAATCATCTTTTGAAAAAACAATGGCTTTAATTTTTAAAACAGTTGCAGAAAGAAAAGTGTCACATGAAGTATAATTCATGCAATTAACATTACATCATTATAAAGTACTGCTGAGGCGTAGAGGATTGGATGTAGAACAAGAAAAACTCATGATATTGTTTCCATTCAATTCCATTAGCTTACATGATCTTGTTCAGTAAGAATTCATCTGCAGCATCGACAGATCATGGCACTGGACATCCTGTTTCCCAGCATGCCTTTCTCAGACACACTGTGCTTTTGCACAAAAATGTCGTTCTCCTACTTTTGTCAATGGCCTATAATTGAAGGTGACTTTAATGCACACTGATAACTACACCTGGTTCATAAATACCACTGTTTCTATTACAATGGAATCATCCTTCTCTTTTTCTGCAGTCTGCTCTAATACCTTTTGGCATAACGATTGAATGCATAATGTGGATTTCATAACACTTTCTTACAACAAACCAGTGGATTTTTTCCCTTCTCATAAACCTACCTGGAAAAACATTCCAGCTGATTTTTTTGGTCAGATGCATTACAGACCATGTATAAAGGGCCAGTTGTTGTCAGCATATTCATCGACATCATTCTCCAGAGAGAAAAAGGGCTGTCGTTTTGCCTCTCTTTTCTACTGCTGCTGACAACATGCTGCTTTACGGAGACTACAAATAGTCTTGCCAATAGCATTGGGTAGGTGGTGGATCTAACCAACATGCTTGCTTTCTTTCTCCAAACAACCGCTGAAAAGTGATGGGTCAGACGATTAAAATGCAAAGTGGATTCAGAGAAAGTCACGGTCTTACAGCCCCTGGTCGTTCTGTTTCATGGCACTTCAAATGTTCTTTGACTTTAATATTTTGGATCTTTTGAACTCCAGGGGTCAGAAATGAAGGTACTAGTAGGAAGAGACCTGGTCGGGATGCTGAGAGGCACATTGTTAGAAAAGAATATTATTCTGTGTGGTACAAGATGATCAAAATAACCATTCTATAAAAGCCCTTGTGCTTGTATTGTTGCGTATGTATATGGGTTGGGAGTGTATCACATGTAGATGTAGTGATTAAGATTTTGATGTGTTTATAATGGGAAAATAATAGATATCACTATTTATTTCTGTTTCTTTTTTTCTTCCTGTAAGGAATATGGACAAAAGCATTGGCCTGTTGCAAAGTGAATGTCAGTTTTCATTGAATGCTGCCACGGTTACTTAGTTACCAGTAGGTTACAGATCTACAGAAACACACATATACACAGACACAAATAGGACAGCGATGTCCAGTAGATTACGGGTAGTCATGATACAGAGAGAGAACATGACTAGAATTTAAAATAAAAAGAGACGAGTTTACAGTAGAAATAGCTTATGTTGCAATGCAAGTTCTCTGCAAACCTGAAGGTAGATTGACTGAAAAAAAAAATTCCCTCAACTATCATAAGAACTATTATTATTTTATTATATTTCTTCATAATGCAAAACCTCAGGTTTAGAAAAGATGCATGTATGCATTTTAATTGCAATAATGAGCTTGAGGTTTCACAGACATCATTTCCCAGGCACTGTTGTTTTTGCTTGGCATTCCGACAAATTTCAAAAGGGGCCTTGATCTACTGTACTGAAAAGAGTTTAATAACACTTTTTTATTTTCCTTTCACAAAAAAAAAGGAGGAAAAATAAAAATCTCTCTGTCATTGCATTGATTGGTAGAAACTGATGGTGAAACAGCTTGGCTGGTACTCTCATCTTCTTGTAAGTTATGTATCTAAGGCCTCCTGTTTTTCAGTTTTCTCCTCACCTCCAGTTGAGACGGTAGACTTTTTACATGCCATTGGCTTAATGTATATCTGAAGAATTTTCATGTATTTTCTTTTTTTTCTTAAATTTTGAATAAAAAAAAAAAGAATGAGTCTGAAGGCCTGTGTTGAGTGTCACTTATTGCATTTCTGCTATGTAATCTGTGTTAGGATCATGTTTTGTGGAGAATTTTTTCTTCAGTGTTTTCTACCGGTTTGCTGTCCACATACCCGGAGGTTGTATGTTCAGGGCAGTCCAGCTGGCGTAACAGAGCCTGGATGATGGTCTGGAGTTGGGGTACCAGTTTCTCTGGGCTTGCCAGGCTGCCTGAGGCTGGCACATGGATCAGCGCAGCCTTTCCCTGCCCATGGTACAGCGAATAGTAGTATACAAAATCACACAGGTACCTGCAGGTTGTTAACTTGCTTTAGTATACTGTATGCACGCTATTTCAACATTTGTTAGCTTAACGACAATATTCACAAATTAAAGTAGCAAATAAACTCAATAATTTGTTGAATTAATTGTACAGGACCTTAAATGAACACAATTATCTTTTATAGATAAATAATATTTTTCTTATTACCTCCCAGCGTCCCTGGAGTAGATGACATCAAGCCCTGTACTTTTTTTTAAATGCTTGCTAAGGGACCTCATGTCTATGATGGGAGTCCAGTCGTTCTGGTCCTTCATCAATGCAGCAGTGATGATCAGGGCACAGACCACTCACATCCCTGTCTTTGTAGCAGTGGTTCTTTCCTGTTTGCTCCAGTGTGATGCATTTGGCTCCTGGAGCTATGCCCAAATGGATAACAACCTGCCCATCACAAAAAGAAAATGTCTGTATCACTATTTTGTATCAAAAGTAACAAGAATACGTTTAGTTTTAAGATATGTCATCTCAAAATATTTAACAAAGCATCTAGTAATCCCTCCTCTGTTATGAAGTCTGGTCTGTGTTTAAATATTAGTTTACCTGTTTAACGTTACCTTTGGAGTCATCGTCTGCCATATATCATCAAGGACTTGTTGGGATTTTGCATAACTGACGGGAATCTCCTTAATATAGACTTCTAAACCCAATCCAAGTCCTGCCATCTTCAAACCCTGCTTGAATAACAAAGTGTGGCCATAATGGGTCCATCTGACTGATGAGACGTTATAATGACTTTACAGTACATGAAATTGTAAGTACATTTATATACCATGTACATCAGTTTAAAATACTTTGTATTCTAGGAACAGTTCACCTTAAATTAGCATTTTGTTAAAACGTAAGCTACAAAAAAGACAAATGCACAATTAAAGTAATTAAAAGTGGTGCCTTTTGTTTTCTTCACTTAAGAAGTTAAAAAAATACGTGATTCGAATGGGTTGATTACTCCTTTAATTTGGCCATATTGCCCAAACACACTTCAGAATTCAATAAGCATTAAAGTTATTTTAAAAGGGTCTAGACATGACCAACACCTGCTTATCAAAAATGGCTAGTACTTAGCTGCCTCCCAACTTGGATTCACAACATATTGTCGGAAAGGACCAAAGCCTAGTAAAATAAATACATAAACCACGTGTGACATACAGAGTTTACGATTTAGGCAACACTTTCTTTATATTTACACAGCGAAACTATTGCAATAACCAACACAGATGAACCTACCTGTTACAAATACAATTTCGCGACTAATGTCCATCGAGACGAGACTCTATTATATTAAAACTCAACGGTTTACCACCTTTCTTACAACTGAAGACGGAAGTAAAGCTGCTGTGCAATTCATACAACTGTAATATATCTTAAATGTCTTGTATATGGCTATTACCGAAAGTGGCACTTTGCGCAACTGAGGCTGTACAAGAGGGAGTGCATTGTCCATTTTTCTCCACATGGGAGAGCCATCTCATATCCCACCATAGAACTATAAAGACGCACTCCTTCAAACATCTCACTGGACGGGACGGAGTTTGTACAACCTACTACGGCTAAGGACAGAGTTATGAATATTAATTCAAGCGTGCTGACGTTGTTAAGCAAACTTTCCGGAGCGTCCAGTCACATAACCTAATTTATATTCAACTGTCTCGCGCATATTTGTTTCAGCAAATCACTTAGCCCTACTGGGCGTGCGTCGCGTTGCGTAATTAATATTCATAAGCTAAACCGTCACCTTAGTAGGACTCGCTAATGGGACGTGGGATCAGCTGAAATCCTCCGCACTTGTTCGACTCTGCCTCCGCCCTGCGCTTCGAACACCGATGACAACGAAATACCTGATAAGCTTAACACATTTAAGCGTAAACCAAAGCTATTACATTTAAACAATTACAAAGGAAAATGTTTCGAATGCGGGAACCGTTTGAGAGCGAGAAGCCCCAACTGCAGGAGCTCAACCAAAGACTCAGCCAGTACCTAATGCGCGCAAAACAGTTGGAACAAGAAAATACCAGCTTGGTAAGCGAAATAAATTCAGTCAGAAAAAACAGGTCTGGAGAATGGGAAAACAAACACATGTCCGAGCTACGGGAAATGAGGAGACTAGTGGAGCGGTTATCTTTCGAGAAATGCAGAGCAGAGATGGAGCGACAGAAGCTGCGCAATGAACTTCAGATGCTTCAAGCGATGCGTTCAGAGGAGGCTTCGGTGAGCAAAGGCATCGACACGGAGCTGAAAGCCTGCGACAGGCAGCTCCATAATGCTCTTAAGACCAACAGTGCTTTGGAAGATCGCCTCATTGAGCTCGAAAACGAATATAAGTTTTTGGAAGATGCCCACAGAAAGGAAATCACCCACCTGAGGGACCAGGTGCACTCCCGAACTGTGCGCGTTGTGACTCAAACCTACCAGGCACCTCCAGCAGTTACGATGGAAGAGGTGCAGGAGTATGCGGCCAACTTCACTGAAAGCTGGCAGGGGACTTTGGACATGTACCGCCTGAAGGTAGAGGAAATCGAAGAGTCTATCAAAGCAGACCAAGCGAGGCTGGAGGACATTCAGAGGGACAAGAGGGACTATGCTGCACAGTTCAAGAGGCTGCGTGACGAAATTGAGAAACAAACACAAGTGCAGTTGAACCTCGAGGAGCAGCTCATGAACATGCAAGAAAATTTCGGAGCTGAAATCTGCAAGTATCAGGTGGGTGTCAAAGCCAATCACAAGGTCCTCTATTAATAAAAAAAACACATTTACTGGCATCCTTTGGAGAAAATGGGGATTGCGTAAGCATGTACAATGCTCCTCCGAAAAGAGCGCCACACCCACTGAGCGCATGTAGCAGCAGCATGGCACATTGTACTAATTTACACATTGGTGTCGTGCCCCACGACTTTTTTTTTAACATTAGAGGCACAAATCCCATGTTTTTGTTGATACCTATTAGATATGTTTGGTGAAATTAACCTAGCGTAAAAAGTATGTCGTTTTAATCACATAAAATATCTGTATCCCCCTCCCCTAAAATGTTAAAATGACCCACCTAAGAGGTAAAAAATGATCAAACACATTTTTAAAATATAGATTTCATATATTTTTCGAAAACATTTTTTTATAAATATGCTGAAAATATAATATTATAATATAAAGTGTTGTTATATAAATAAACGTTTTCAAAACATTTCTGACTTACTGAAACTGAGTATTTTTTGAAAAAGTTTGTTAGTTTTTGAAAAAATATTTTTATGAATTTTTGAACACACACACACACACATATATATATATATATTTTTTTTAATATCATTTATCTTTGAGGATATATCACAACACCACACTATTCTTCCAAGAGTAAAGTAAAAGATTACAAAACGGACATATAGTGGAAACCAAGCAGTCATCAACTTCATGTAGATGAACATTATCCCAACACCTGTTTTTTGAATGGACCCCTCAGGAGCTCAAGTGAGGAGTGCTTCCGCACTGCCAATATCCTTGTTTATCATCTCTAGCTCAATGTGCTTTAGAAAAATTAAGCATTAATGGTTTATCCCATGATTGCCTCTCTCCAGGGAGAATGACAAATAAGCAGTTACTGAAGCAAAGTGCAAGCATCAGTAAAGTGTTGTGTCACTGTGGGCTAAATTGAATGGGCTGCATGGAGGATGTCAGTCTTAACATATTACTGCAACTAGCCTATTGAGTGCCAAATATTCAGACTCCAAAACCATAACAGATATGCACCCAACAAGCAGACTAATGTTGCTGGCCTATAATGAACATTTACTGACACAATTATTCAACTCAAAAGATTTAGGTGCTATGTAATACTAATATGCAGGCAGGGCAAACGTAGCTAATATTTAAATTAGGTGGCATTTATGCCACCACTTGAGATCACCAAGAGTATGTGACGGAGAATGTGGAGCCATTGGAGTAAAAGGAGAATTTAAAGGCTTGTTTGAACCATTGAATTTAGCATATTGTGTATTTGATTTGTGAATTATGTTGACTTACTGTAAAGACTCTTGTCTTATGACTTGGACCAACTTAAGCAGATAACCCTTCGATCATTAAAAACACCTGTCTCTTTATATAAATAATGATGTTTCATCACGGGGTGATGTTGGAAGAGCTCTCAAACAGGTGCATTACACAAACAGTAGCACCCAAATATATACTTGGGATCAATACGCAAGTGGACACCCTTCTGAAAGAGAGAGATGGGATAAAAAATAGTTTTCATAGTTTAAATGGTATACTGTACTAAGTGCATTATTGAAAAGGCATTGTAACTGAGTTTGAAAGATAAAACCTTTCCAAACTTAACCCAATTCAATTTAAAATGACCACTGGCTTTCAAATCACTTGTGAGATTCTTTCAGAAGAAGAAAAAACACTAGCCTTTTATCTTTAAGTAAATTGAACTTTGTGTGAGTGTGTGTGTGTGTGTGTGTGTGTGTGTGCGTGTGTAAACGAGCAAACAGTCTAACTACCTTCTTGTCCTACAGGCTATCATTGAAGAACTGGAGTATGAGCGCAGAATGCTGTCTAACACCATCTCAGAGAAGCTGAAGGACCATCAGGATCTCTTACAGGTCAAGATGGGCCTTGCACTGGAAGTGGCTGCATACAGGTAGAGCTTTTACAAAATCAATCAAATGCTGCTTCTCCCTAAATGAGCATGCAGTGCCTTCAACACAAGGCTTGAGTACAGTCCGTATCAGGACAAGCAGCTTTTCTTTTTCTGATAATTCACACTTGTTCATTGATTCCAGAGGTCTTCTACTAGGACCTAAATTTTATCCATCCAGTTTTTAAAGTTCCCTCAAACTCATATTTGTTGAAGTACTGTCTATGGTTTGATGCCAGTTCAAGCATAGGGATGAATGACCTGTTTATGTGCCCTTAAAATGAGTCTCCTCTCACATTCTCTTGGTGACATTAAATATTAATACCAAAATTACTTCTGCTTCATGGACTTTGGCTGGCATGACAGCTCTAAGGACTAGTGCAGGGGTCTTTGAAAGCTATTAAAATGTCTTATGTTTATATTTCATTGTTAGGGGTTGTTCACGCAGAACTTTTTTTTTTTTTTACATTCCACTGCGCTGATTTTCTGATGTATTTCTATCAAAACGTGCTAGATGGACATCTTTGACCACTGTGCTGGTGTGTGTGTGTGTGTGTGTGTGTGTGTGCGTGTGTAAACGAGCAAACAGTCTAACTACCTTCTTGTCCTACAGGCTATCATTGAAGAACTGGAGTATGAGCGCAGAATGCTGTCTAACACCATCTCAGAGAAGCTGAAGGACCATCAGGATCTCTTACAGGTCAAGATGGGCCTTGCACTGGAAGTGGCTGCATACAGGTAGAGCTTTTACAAAATCAATCAAATGCTGCTTCTCCCTAAATGAGCATGCAGTGCCTTCAACACAAGGCTTGAGTACAGTCCGTATCAGGACAAGCAGCTTTTCTTTTTCTGATAATTCACACTTGTTCATTGATTCCAGAGGTCTTCTACTAGGACCTAAATTTTATCCATCCAGTTTTTAAAGTTCCCTCAAACTCATATTTGTTGAAGTACTGTCTATGGTTTGATGCCAGTTCAAGCATAGGGATGAATGACCTGTTTATGTGCCCTTAAAATGAGTCTCCTCTCACATTCTCTTGGTGACATTAAATATTAATACAAAAATTACTTCTGCTTCATGGATTTTAGCTGGCATGGCAGCTCTAAGGACTAGTGCAGGGGTATTTGAAAGCTATTAAAATGTCTTATGTTTGTATTTCATTGTCAGGCGTCGTTCACGTCGTTTTTTATTTTTATTTTTTTATTCCACTGCTCTGATTTTCTGATGTATTTCTATCTAAACATGCACTAGATGGACATCTTTGACCAGTGTGCTGGGATCTTGTGCAGCACCTCATGCATGACATGGTGCTTAAGTTAAAAGATCTTTCATTCCACTTCCCATGTCACACATCTGTAAATGAAAAAAAAAACGCATTCTGTGTGAATGGCCCCTTATTCTACTATTCTAAAAACGTGAGGTATCTAAAACTTTCTCCATGCAGTAATGTGAATATACACATTTCACTATAGTCTGTTTAGAGATTTGAGTAGTCAAGTTTGACACCATCCCCAACATGAGCCTCATAGATGTATTTTTAGTCTCTGCAGCAACAGAGCGACTAATGCCCGCCCATTTGGCAAGTCTGTGTACAACCCCACCCCTCTTTCCTTTTTAGACTGGTTAACTCCTCTGTTTTTATGACCTAATCACTGTACATTTTACACTGAAGCTGATTTATGATTTTCATTCAACTGTAAAGCTGTCTGATGTATTAGCTAATGCACATGGAAGATTAGCATGTGGAGTTATTAAATGAAGCCACATTATTAAATGTCATTGTCAACCATCATTTATTCTTAGAGTCAAAAGTTTGGTTGGTCTCTTGAAGATGGTCTGTTTGTATAGTAGCAGTGTTTTGGATACTACTGAAACATGATGTAGAAGTGGCTTTCCATTCGTGTGTTTAAAACTGCACATCGTGAGCCATAATGAAAACAGACAGGGTCCATTGTGGCAGTTATTTTTAGTTTAGTCTTTCAGAGGAATCACAGGGGACTTTCACAGGGATACTGTCTGTAGTTCCACAAAGTCTGCTTCGCTTTTCTTTCTTCAATGTATTTTTCATGAAAAAGCATTGTCAAGGTAGGTTTAAAGCGCTCAAGGACTTGTTTACCCAATTAAACACAATGGTGGATAAGAGTTGGAGAGATAAGAGTGTTGGTAGTGATCTTAATTGTGTTTCTGCTTAGGACAAGTTCATGGGCTTGGTAGGTTTTCTGGTTGACCTTAATGTTGTTTGAGCTTTTGCGTGGTCATGGCAGAGCATGGAGGTAGTCAGCATTCTCAAAAGAGGTGAAAAAGAAGTGCCGAGGTTTTGTTCACGATAATGTATGTCCTGCTTACTGTAATTAGACTGACCTTAAATGTACCCGTTTAAACTTTGGAATTATGTTCATCAGGGCACTCTTGGAAGAAGAAGGAAGACATGCTCAAACGTGGTCTAATCAGCATTCAAGAGAAAGAATAATAGGTATTTGTCATTCAGCATGAAAATGTTTTTAACAACTGTGAATTACCATTATTTAGTTATTCAACAATTCAAACATTAAATAATTATTGATTTAGCATACTTAGAGAGATGTTAGAAAGTAAAATGTTTATCCTCCTAATTTTTATCTATCGACTGTACTGTGTGTTGTTTATATCTGTAGATATAAAAATGCCGACCCATCCTTACACTCCAAGAGTGTCCGTCAATTCAGTAAGTCGATCAGATAGAAGACAAAAAGCCTTCACAGGATATGATGTTAAATATATGGAGCCTATTTCCAGCCTGAGAACCTCATCTACATCAAGTCAGTTTCACTCTCACGAACCCTCCAGGATTGTGCCTATCAGTGTATCAAATCGTGCCCACCAAAGTCCTGCTTCAAGAAGGGACATGATTTCCTTCACCAAAGCAGCGCAGGCAGCTGCTTCCAGTACCACGAAACCTGGAGTCTCTTCTGTTGAGATAAAAAGAGAGGAGACAGATCAGAGAATTATAAGAAAAGAGGTATCACAGCAGTCTTCAAAGGGCTCCAAAAGTACACCAAGCTCTACAGCATCAAAAATAGAGAAACCAAAGCCAGTGAAAGTGATATCACCTCCTGCGAACTTGAGTAAGACCACCACTGAAGAAAGCGGTCAGAAAGATGATGAACTAAAAGCAATGAGGATGGATGTCAAACAAGATGAAGAAAAATCCAAGGCAACAATGAAAGAAGAAAGAAGGGATGTGAAAGAATCAATAGCTGAAGATGAGAGAGAGTCTGAAAATGTAGGGCATAAGGTGTTTGTAGGTGAGGAAAAAGTATTAGATGCCGTTTCTATGGAGGAAATCATTCAGCAGGTCATGAAACCAGCTGGTTTAGATTCTAAGGTCAGCTCATCCCCTGACTCAAAAGTCACATATCATGTGGAGAAAACAGAGCAAGAGGATGGAACCACCAAGACTCAGATTGTCTTACAATCTAAAGTCGAGGAGGAGCTGGACCTGTCTGAAGATTCTGCCTTGGAGGAACTTCTCAGCAAGGGAGTCAAGATAGTGACCCTGGAGAACATCAAAGGAACCCCAACAGGAGCCATGATCGAGAACTTGCTGAGTCTTGGCCTGCAAGGTGAGAGTTTGGAAAATAGGTTAGTGAATGTGGAGATAATCCAAGAACCTGTGGAGTCTGATGAGGAGGGTGAAATTGAAATAGAGGAGACTGTGGAGATTAAGTCTAAACAACCAAATATCGATCCCTCATCAATGTTCTTCCAAATCGAGGAGCTAGAGAGTGACCCTAAGACCATGAAACCCTGTGAGAGTGGTTCTGCTGAAGCCTCACAATATGGAAACAGTGGCTCTGTGCAGGTTCAGGAAGTTACCAGAGATGAAAGCTTACCCTACTTCTCACATGGCCAAGACTCACAAGAGTACTTTGTCTCCACTCCTGAAGACAATATGTCAGAGTCTGAGGAGGGTGGGAGGTTTATGTCTTATAGCCATTATGGAGTTGTGGATGATCTGTCTGATGAACGACATTACCAGGAAGACGACCCCAAACAAGGTCACAGTTACAGAGATTCACCGGAATACGAACACTCGTTTTTGAGAGACAATATCCAAGACTGCATAATTGAAGAGGAGGTACATGTCTCTCCCACCCTGCAACAGTCCATAGTGGGGATCCTGAGGGAGGACTCACTAGACCCTGAACAGCAGCTTAGAGGAGCATTAGAGCAAATCCAAGACACTGTATCTGGAGCCCTCAAGGAAGAGCTTGCATTTTTTACGAAAGGTAGAGAAACTCCAGAAAATGTCTCTGTGGACATTAAAAAGGTAGAACAAGTTACAGACAACGGAACCATGACCATTGTGGCAGAACTTAATGTGTCCCAGACACTGGAGGAATCTGGATTGCTGGAAGGAGGAGGAGATGATCTATCTGAGGAGCAGATAATGGCAGCACTAAGCTCATCCCAACCAAAGCTCCAGCAGGCTATCGGCGGAGGAGCTGGAGTGGGATACACCATGAAAATTTCTCAAGAGGAGATTCAAATGGAGGGAATGCCTTGGATAACCGGCGACGAAGAGATCCGAGAATGGAGCTCAACCGATGAGGTTGGCAAGACAGAAAAACACATCAAGCTGGGCCCTAGTGAGAAATCCTTCACTTTTCAGATGGATGTGAACAACGGCTCTTCTGCATCAGCAAGTGGAGGAGCTGTCGATGTACAAAGAGGTGGCGTTGCTGCTGAGTTCTCACAGACCCAGATGATTGACCCTCACTTGAAGGTCTGTCATGAGAAAAGAATCGCAACTGTTTATCTCGAAAGCCCCGAAGAGTGATATCATAATGAAATAACATTGAAATGACACATTATGTCTCCAAATATCATGTCAATCACATCAGGTGTTGTAAAACATAATCCAAAATCCATGGTCCATCATGACTATACACTACTGTTCAAAAGTTTGGAGTCAGTAAAAAAATATATTTTATTCAAAAATGATGTATTAAATTGATCCAAAGTGACAGTAAAGACATTTATAATGGTTTCTGTTTCAAATAAATGATTCTGAAGGATCATGTGACACTGAAGACTGGAGTAACGGCTGCTGAAAATTTAGCTTTGTCATCAAGAATAAATTACATTTTAAAATATACTTAAACAGTAATTTGAAATTGAACTAATATTTCATTATATTACTGTTTTACTGTAATTTTGACCAAATAAATGCAGCTATGGTGAGCATAAATTACTGCTTTCAAAAACACTGCAAAATCTTCCCGACCCCAAACGTTTAAACAGCATCTATCTGACATACAGTAGCTAAAGTGTTAACAAAGCTAAAGCTAATCACTTTAATACTCTGTTTTTGTTTGATCTTGAAGTATATATTTTTTATGAACTATCTGGACATTTTGTTTTACTTCATTTTCATATAGTGCAACTTTATCTAAGAGAAAAAGTGAAATACAATGTTTTCTTTTCAACTTTCAAGTAGCAATCCTTTTAAAAATATTCATAGTTGACTTTGTTATAGTACCGTACTGTGCTTCTACTTTCCACAGCATTGCAAAAACAAGCTTGTAATGCCATAAAAGCCTTTTTATGAAATATCATGTTAAAGAATGTGCAGATAGAGATATTTACGAAAGTATGCAGAAATTGTAGAGTAGTGCTCACTTTAATTGGCCGTTTATTTGTCTGTTATTCAAAACGGTATTCATAGTATCACAGATAATTTCAGTAACAAATTAGAATTTTTTCACGCCCATGAAATGAGTTTATATAGTGGTCTACATTTGGTCACAGTCTAGCTCTACTGAAGGCGAAAAGCACTAGACTGTCGAGTGTCGACTGTCCTTCCTGTCTCCCAGAGATCTCTTAATCCTTAAATGACATTAAACCAGCAAGGACTAATCTAGCAATCCTGCTCTTCCAGGACAACACATTTTTCATTGCTCTAGTACTGTACAGAAACAGTAAGAGGGGGAAGAGTTTGATTGTAGAAATCTCACATTAAAAATAAGTGCTAGGCAGCTTACACAGAAGTGTGCAAGTGCTTCCAGAATAGCTATTCAGTGCCATTAAGTCTGTCACAACTTATTACACAGAATGAGGATTCAACTTCACTAAAGGGGGGGTGTCTAATGAGAATCTATTTTTAGGATGCATACTCTGCCACTGACACCTCCAGGTAAAATAGTGTAACAGCTTTAGTCTGAAGATTTTAAGTGTAAGCATTTGCATTTTCCTCTATCTTTAACAGATATTCATGTTAACGTCATCAGATGCTGCAATGGTGACTGTTCTGTGCCTATTAACAGTGATGGGGATAAAAAAAAAAAAGAGTGTAATCTAGAATGAGGAAGCATATAACATAATTTCAACTTCATTTAGTCTCATTTAGCGTTTCATTTTTAAATAGCTTTTTATGTCTGTATTATCCTAAACTAGTAACGAAATCTAAAAAATGAGATCCTCAATATATGTTAACACAGTGATCCCAGGGGTTTTGCAAGTTTGGATAAATTAGATTTTACTTTCTTAAACTTATAAAACCTAAAAATAAATAACCAGTGGTGCTCATTTATTTTGTGAGCTTTTCCAATGACACTCATAGCGGAATGTCACTCACAATATGATTTTTCACATTTAAGTGACTTTGCGAAATGATATCCAGTATAATGCAAATGAAACACATTTCTGGTTTACTGATTAGGCTGGGTTACATAACACAAAAAGGTTGGGGAAACACTATGTTAACAGATACATGATAAGTGATTAAGGCTTAGTTTTCAATATCATTATTAACCATTTCCAGCCATTTATCTGCATCCCTTGAGATGGTGTTTCAGCACCTGCTGTTCTTTGTCTGAATCTATGCATAGGGTTCTATGACTCAACCAACACTGTGTGAAACCTCTTTTTGTGCATCTACAGATTTACGATATGCTATACAAGATTTACTGCCATAGCAAAGATTGGTTTGGGATTGCATATTACAGATGTATTTTTGCTAAATGAAAATTCGCAAAAGGGGTGTTGTGTGTGCTATTGTACTCTTAAGAAAAAGACTAGTCTGCTCACTTTCTGAACATTGGTTTATATGCAAACACAATAAACAAACCCTTATAAAGTTCATGTCGTGAGTTCTGCTCAATTCTCAGAAATAATATGACTCTACAGCTCTTTAGAGTTTAGAGAGGCCTGCAGCTCTCCAGTCAGGAAGTATTTGCAGAAACCGCTGTGACGGTGTATTAGATCACCGCTGGACAGTTCTCATTTTTTGAAGTGCAGAGGTAATCACCTTGCCAACCACTCTGAGACTCAGCAACAGAGATTAAAGACACAGTGGAGCTTGTGTGTTGTTCTAGAAATATTGCCTTGTTTTTTTCCAATCCACAGATTTCCCTTGGTGAAATAGGATGAGGTCAAACATCCCTGAAAGTCCATGCCACATTCATTAGATCCGTCTGCTGGTCACTGCTGTTATGAGTTAGACATGCTAGATGTCACCTCAGATGCAGATGATACCACTGCACAGAATGGAGGTCTTGTTTCAAGACGACCTTCCTTGCGTCTTTCACTGACCTCTGGTGACCTAAAAAAAAGACCATAAAGCATTAAATGCCTCATCTATAAATAATATTCACTTTTACTACCATGCTGTGACTGAGTAGGAAACTCACTGAGACAACATGTCCACGGTTCTTTGTGTGGCTTTGGTTTTCTTGTGCTGAGGACCATACAGCAAATTCACAATATCCAGACACTGACAGAGACACAGATATGGGTGGTTGGCAAAACATTTGGGAAGCTGACATGTCCTGTGGTGCTATATATATACAGTATATACTGTGTGTGTGTGTGTGTGTGTGTATATATATATATATATATATATATATATATATATTCATACACTACCAGTCAACATTTCTATTTTATTTTATAATTACGTTTTTTTTTTGTCACCCCGGCTGCATTTATGTAATAAAAAATACAGTAAAAACAGGGTCCCACTTTATATTAAGTGGCCCTAATACCTGTGTACTACTTGCATAGTAACCACAGTGTAAGTGCACATTGGTACATAGTATCTAGAGCTGTAATATTTCTGTAACTACACACATGTAACAACTCTCCGAATGGTTTGTGTAAGTACAAATGTGTAACAGGACATATATAACTACATTTTGTAACAACAATATGTATAAGAGTAATTGGAACCATTTGGTCCAGGGGGTGGAGATGGGTAAGTTTAGGGGTGGAAATTTGATCCAGGGGGTGGAGATGGGTAGGTTTAGGGATATGTAAAGTGGGAGGAGTTGGATCTCAAGTTGGAGTTGGTGCACCACTGTAATACCAGTGTACTTACATGGTAACTCCTCAGGAACTGTCTACTTAATATAAAGTGTAACATTCTGGACACCAACCACAATTTATATGTAAAGCCTAACTTACTGGCTGCTGCTGTGTAACATCAGAGTAATTACATGGTAAATCCATAGGAATTGTTTACTTAATATAAAGTGTAACACTTTCTTTACCAAAAAGTGCTGTTAGTCCTGTTACACATTTGTACTTTCATTACCAAAAAGTGTTGTTACCAATGTCCTGTTACACATTTGTATTTACACATACCATTCAGTGGGTTGTTACATATGTGTAGTTAAACAAACATTACAGCTGTAGATACTATGTACCAATGTGTACTCACACTGTGGTTACATACTATGTACACATCTAGTTACTATGTAAGTACACAGGTATTAGGTCCACTTAATATAAAGTGGGACCAAAAACAGTAATATTTTTGTGTACTACAATTTAAAATAACTGTAAATAATTAATTTATTTTAAAAAAAAATTACAGGTAGTAAATATATATTTATTTTATAAATATAAATAATAAAAATATGATTATGTATTTATCATTAATTATATAAATTTGTGCAGCTTTTAAGAGTTACAGTACTATGAGGCTCCATAGTTGTACTTTTAAGTTGTTAATTTGTCAAACGCAGGACCATTTTAAAATAAAAAAAAAATGGTGACCAGTTGCAGGAATTTATACCGTCATATAAATGTTTATCTAAATGACATGTTGATGACACATGATGCATAAACAACCCAAATGGTTGTGAATTATGGCCAAATACAGAAAATGCAATCAAACATTGGACTATCAACAGACTTCCTGAGCAGTTTTAATAAAGAATCAGGCCTAAGGTTCATCATCCTTTTGAAAATTATGATCGTTATCATCATTTTCATAAAGGATTGAAAAGCTTGGTGAACAATAAAGAGCTGGCTAAGGTATGATAGTCAAAAAAACTGCCTGTGAATGTGAAACGTTATAAAAAATCCATTTATAACTCTTACATTTTAAAACTAAGCATGTAAACTTTACTGCTCTGTGTGTGGGGCTCGATGTAGTGGACAGCATGACTCATAGTAGAGAGGAGGAGTGCCTTTGGCACACAGATATTACAGCATACCTGGCCAAGCCACTTCATTTCCTCAAATAAACCCTCTCTCATTCACTCAACCACATCTTCAAAACAACAACAGCAACGGTTTGGAAGAAAAACACTCGAAATGACGACATGACAGCAGTCTTTCCAAAGGAAAGTACTGTTCAAAGTTTCCTTTATGACTGAAAAGTCTCAGTCCATCTTTTCATCACTTTCCAAAGGCAAAAGTGATGTCATGGGGCCCACTTCAACGAGAAAACAGTCACAGCGTGGCTCAAAAGTGTGTGTGTCTATTATAAAAACCTGGACTGCATATGCGTCTAAAGACCAAACAAAACTTTGTTTAATACAAAGAAACAAACATAATATACAATACACATATAAAATTGAACTTTATTATTGCTTATTTAAATCCCTGTTTTAACCACAAACCCCTGGCTTTAGGCCAAAGTCTAAACTAGGAGTGTGTTGCTCTGCTGCAGCTGCTGTCATTATTACAGGAGAAAGAACATGATATGAGCTGCTCGTATCTGTCAGAGGTAACGGGGAAAGGTTAGTATCCTAAGGAAGTGCAGAACATGGGACCCCTGATTCACAATCCCCGAAATGGAGCCCTTCGATACGACAACAAAGAAACATAGCAACAGTGCTTATTTACAGACAAGTGGGGACAGGTTTCCAAAGAGTCAACAGTCATCATATTATCTCAGAGGGGGTTTCAGTGTGACCATATCAAAATAGAATACAAGCCATTCGCATATTTAGGACATACAAAAGATGTTTGGAATGTAAATAAAAAAGATAATGTTCCCTAATAACCCTAAGCTTTTATTAAGATGTGGAGTGCAGCAAGATCCTCTTACTGCATCAGTTGCTATGAGCAATGACACAAAAGAGAATAAATAATGTTACAAATCAGAGTGTGGCATGACTCCTGGAGGAGGACATCGAGGGAGAAATGAGCTGTCCAAGACATTAAGAATAACACTGTCCAGTCCAAAAATAGTCAAGCTTTAAATAAAGAACAAGTTACCAAAACAAACAGACTGTCCAAGGTAACATGCCTACTCCATACGTACATGTTATATAAGTTAGAAGACATAATTTTAGAATGCTACTTTTCTTCATGAAGGTCAGTGCCCTTTTAACAGCACTTAGCAATGTTCCAATGGCTATGAAAAAGTCTGGTTGCATCCAGAAGAACCAAGAACACAATGTTATCCCTTGGAACATTTTATATAAGAAGAATCATCCCCTCTGAGGCAAAATATCATTCACGCTACACTCCAAGATTAGAGCATAGCTCTGTGGACATACAGTAAGGTCCTCAGAGACTTTGGTCGAAATAGCTGTTCAGATCTCTTTTTGTGCAAACTGCAGAAGCTCAGTCTCTAGCGACCGTGCATGGAAGGATTCTGACGAAACAAATAATATTTAATTTTTAAACTGTTTTTGATCAAATCTATTTTATGCCATCAGAATTCCATATAGATGTAGAATTAAATTCAGCAAACCGGTGATGTGTATTTAAAGTTGAGGTGTAATGGAAGTAGCAACAAATCTTGTTTTTCATATTGTGACGTACCGAATAAAGAAGGAATAAGGAACTTGGTTCTATCCATCAATTGATGATTGGATGCAGATCTAAATTTGAGCTTGCAGTCGATTGTAGAAAAGGGATGGCATTTAAGCAGACTAAATGAAGTCACCAGAAGATTCAGTTATAGCATCTTGATTAAAAATTACAAGGTCAAAACTTTAATATACCGGCAATGTTTGAGCATTAATATATATCTATTAATGGCTAACAGCCAACTCCTACAGGTTAGTGACCATGCATTATATTTGATTCACCTTCTTGAAGGTCCTGTGGGCGTGTCTCATCTGACCCTGTGTCATCTCCACTCCACCAATCAGCTGCAGCGCTTCGGCCACCTCTGCACTCAGCTCACCAAATTTACTCTTCTTATAGGCTAGAGACTCTCTTTGGATCTCAGCACATCTCTGAAACACAAAAACAGAGTATAAGAAATAATCCCAACTTTAGGACCATAATCATCATAGATATGACATGTATCCTTCAAGTTTCTGAACAGTGGTCAGTCAGTAAGGTTTTTCAATGATCAATCCTTAAACTTTTACATATGGTCACTGCATGTCTTGATCAAGTTAAATCCTTGATAAACACTACTGTTCAAAAGTTTGGGCTCGGTAAGATGAAATGTTTTTGAAAGAAGTCTCTTATTATTAAAATTTAAAATAGCTTTTCTATTTACTGTTTTAAATAAAATTACTAAATTGCTTTTGATCAATTAAATGCATCCTTGCTTAAAAAAGTATTAATTTCTTTAAAAAAAAATCTTACTGACCCCAAGCTTATATATAGTTAAAATATAAAGATCCACATCTATTCCATAATATACACCATATCTAGAAGAATTTGAAGCTGACCTCCTGTTGTCCAGTGAGTATGAGGAAATGACTGAAGTCATCTTGAGCAGATAGGGTGAGTGTGTCCTGTAGGCCTAGTGCACTTCTATATGCACTTATACTCTCCTCAAAAAAGCGAGCTGCTGAATCTACTGAAACAGAAAAAGAGATGAACATAATCACACTTCTTTAGTTTTCTCTAATGCCTTTTTACACAATATGTAAAAGTCCTCCACTTCCCCTTGAAGAGCTATTCCAACACATCGTCATATTTTTCATTTGATTAGCTGAGGGTCACCTTCAAGACTTTACTGCTACTTGTTATGCAGGGCAGCTAACACAAAGCTCTCATTATGTATAGTGCTAAACACAATTCACTCCAATGACAAACTCAAAATGTTGGATCAGATCTAAGTCATCTAAATGACAGGATGCCTTTTGGTCATAATGCATATTTACTATTTTTAATTATACTAATATTGACTTCATAACACATCTCATCATTTCTGTGTGATGCTCGGGGCCTAATTAAATCCCCCGTACAGACTATTGTGCATGCAGTCGGTCACCGTTGTGATGAGGCTCTGAAGTGGAAGAGTAGGCTAGAGCCAAGCTGTGAGCGATCTGGGCCCCCTCCAGACCCCCAGGACTCTGACTAAGAGCTATGGAATGAGCCTGCAGAAGAGGGAGTGAGAGATACAGAGACTTGAATACAGATATATCACATATCACACCCACCCTGAAACAGGGGAAATATTATCAATAGTTCCTGGCTTTAAATAACTCTGCGGTCCAGTTTTAAAAACCATTAGACTGAGGATGTCAAAAAACACAACACATGGGCCAAATATGACTTGTGGAGGAATACAGTCTGACCTATGTGATGATTTATAGAAAAAAACAAAAAACTATTATATAAACATTCCCGTCCATTTATTATACTGGTATGATGTATTTATAATATTCTATATTCAGGTACAGTATTACAGATTTGTTTTAATTTGTTGCATCCGCATAAAGTTGTACAGCCTTTTGTTTATTTACATTTAGGTCTTTTTTTGGTCTAACTTTGTACTGATGCTTGGTTTCAGATAGCTTGTTAGAGTAAGCCAAGAGAAGAGAGTGATTCTCTTCTTTGTCAATATTGTCATCTGATTAATATTTCTTAATTACTAATTTCATGCACTACTGTTTCAAAGTTCAGGGTCCTTATGACTGTTTAAAGTTTTTGAAGGAAGCCTTTTAATCTGCAAGGCTGCATTTACTTGATCAAAAAGACAGTGAAAAAACTAATACTGTGAAATATTATTACAATTTAAAATAACTGTTTACTATTTTAATATATTTTTAATTTATTCCTGTAATAGCAAAGCTACATTTTCACATCAGCAGCCATTACTCCAGTCTTCAGTGTCACAAGACCATCACAAATTCACTTGGTGCCCAAGAAATATTTCTTCTTCTTCTTATTATCATCATCATCAGTGTTGAAAACAGTTATACTGCTCAATATTTTTACAGAAACCATGATACATTTTTTTTCTGGATTTTTGTATGAATAGAATTTACTCATATTATTGATATTTTATTAATATGAAATAGAAATATTCTGTAACATTATATAGTTATATAACAGTTGTATATATATATAAATGATATATATACTATATATATATATATATATATATATATATATATATATATATATATATATAGTAACTCAGCCACAAAGTGGAATAGAGCAGGGTCATATATTGTGCATAAAAGTCTCAGTGTCATATCAGTGCCTGGCCCCACAAATGCTCTAAATGGGCAAAAATCCAAAGGCCCCTGATGGATGAAATTAGTAAATTACATATGCTTCCTTGATTACCCCAATATTGTTGATTAAAGCAGGATTAAGGTGATTATTAAATGGGTTTGACACCTCTGCATTAGGTTACTCATCTAATTTGAGTTCAGTAGAGTGTATTTCTTTGAAGGACAGGAATAATCCCTGCGGTGTTTACCAGTAGGAGATGCTCAATGGCTCTATCCAGATGTCCCTGTGCCTGTTCAATGGCCGCCATGTTTCTGTAAACACAGCAGATCCGACTGAGCTGAGCTCCTTCCTGAAGCAGCTCCAAGGCTCTTTCACACTGACTGAGGGCCTTCTCAGGCTTTCCCTGCCGCTGGTACACCCTATAGAATACAAAACAGACACAAAGATGTCATTTGTCATAAAATCAATACACAATGTCACATACAGCACACTGTTGACCTCACTTATGCATGCCATCAATAAGAATGGCTCATTTGTAATGCCAGACATGAGCAAAAATGCCAGAACAATGAAAGGAAGAAGGTCAAGAAAAGCCAGTTCATGCGAACTGGTTAAAAACAGGAAGAACTGCTGTGTATCGCATAGAACGGTGGCACCAGCTCTGGACCTTCAATGAGCTTTCGTTTCTTTTATTAAGATGAGAAGTGCAGCAAATCCAAACATGCCCTGCAGCTCTGAACTCGATACACAAGAGCTCATGTCTTTATTAGTTCTAATTTTCCTCTCTCAATATCAGCCTTGAGGCATTTAGTCTCACTCCTGAACAATGCACAGACTCACTGCTGTCTGCTATCTGTGAAGAAGTGAAGTACAGAAGAGTCCAATGCTGTTCTATAAAAAGTATTCCGTTCCAAGTCAGTTTTTTTTTAGACATTTTAAACAAAACAATTTAAAAGTCTGGGGTCTGTAAATGTTTTTAAAAGAAGTCTCTTACACTCACCAAAGGCTGCATTTAATTGATCAAAAATGAAGTAAAAACATTAATAGTGTGAAATATTAATACAATTTAAAAGAACTGTTTTGCATTTTAACATATTTTAAAATGTAACTTATTCCTGTGATAACAAAGCTGAATTTTCAGCATCATTACTCCAGTCTTCAGTGTCACATTATCTTTCAGAAATCATTCTAATATGCTGATTTGGGGCTCAACAAACATTTCTTATTATTATCACAGTTGAAAAAGTTGTGCTGTTTAAATGTTTGTGGAAACTGTGATCATTTTTTTCCTGGATTCTTTGATGAATATAAAGTCAAAAGTCAGAATTATTTGAAATAATCTTTTGTCTTTTTAATGTCACTTTTGATCAATTTAATGCATCCTTGCGGAATAAAAGTAATTCATTTTAATAAAAAAAAAAAAAAAACGTGTTACTTCATATTGTTTTAAATAGTTTAAAATTCTAAAAGTTTCTAAAACAGATTTTCAATTTGGTCTCAGAATTTTAGATCTCACACATGTCCATAACTATACCGAGATGCTACTCTCTGATGTGTGCAGGTGTGTAGCACTACTCTTTATGGAGACATGCATCACCACAGGGAGATCCCATGCTTCACCAATCCATCTTGTTAAAAGCCTTGAGTCCTTCAGATTCATCCACTCTAATGGATCCCTAACTCAATTTCCCATCTCAGAGAGAGTGGCCTGCTCATGCAGCATCCTTGCCCCATAAATATAAAGCTAGTAAAAAATCTTACATCACAAACAAGGTTAAAGCTTGATTAGTGGATTCCCACAGTGCACCTCTGAAATAGCGTGGAATAGTAGTGGATTTTTAACATAGATGGTTGACATTACACATCATTTGTAAGTATTCATGCATATCTGCATAATTTGATGATGATGGAGCTGTAAACACGTCTTATCTTCAATCTTTGGTGTATTTTAGGATTGGAACATACATTTTATTCAAATGAAATCAAAAAGCTCTTAATCTGAATGTCCAATTGGATTTACTGCAATCAGGGGAAAAACGCTCAAGGGCGACATTTGCGAAATGGAAAAGATTTTAAGCACGACTCCACCAAGGTTTTCTCATGTGCACGCTGGAGCACCCTGGCAATTTTTCAAGGCTGCATCAGAAATTCCAGACTCTGGGTCTCCTTTTAGGGCCAGCGTGACCAACTCTATTGCCGTGCTGCCTGGGTACACAAACCTAAACACATCCTGTATTATGCCACGCAGTGCCAGCGTAATACCAGCCATCCTCTCAGGCATCCTCAGTGGGAGGAGAGATATAATCTGCGTGGAGAAATCTGATTTAATGTACGTTGTGCAGGGGCATAATGCAATTAGGGAGTTTTACATGAACTGCCAAGTAGTCCCCCAAGCCTTCTGCTTAGTAATTGTTAACAGACCAATACTGACGTAGACTGTGTATGAAAGATTTCAGACTTGATAGAGAGCAGTGCCAGGCAATATTAGGGATAAATAGAGACACAGAGCAACAGAAAAGACATCGTCGCCTTTAAAAAAATGAAAATAAACACTTGGATTACTTCATACTGGCACAACAGCACTCCAAGTTTAGTCTCCAGCTAAGTTTAGCTCAACTTAATTTATACCATTACCAAAGTAACCACAGAGCAGTGATTTAAAGGGATAGTTCACTCAAAAATGAAAATTCTGACATTATTTACTCACCCTCGTGTTGTCCCAAACCTGCATGACGAAATACATTTTGTGAAAAATATGTTTCATGCATACAATTAATATTAATATTTTGGACCCCTTTCACTTTTGTTATTTGGGTTAGTTGCAAAAAGAATTGCTAAATGGTAAACAATCTTTAATTGCCTTGAGAAGATTATTTTAATTCAATAGACTGCTTCTTACTCATGGAGTCAACAAAAGTATTTCAAAAACTATATTTTAGAAGTTGTTAGTTACTTATTAGTGGAGTAAACTTTTTTAAGTTAGGTCAACTTTTTTAGTGTATCTTCTTTTGTGTTCTGCAGAAGAAAGTAATACACAGTGAACTATCCTTTTAAAACAGTTTTCATCAAGACCCAGATATTCTATCAGCCAGCAAGTGGATGTTAAGTGGATGGATGATTTAACATAGCAAAAATGAAACCCTTGACCTTTTAAGCTTTGTTTGCTCACAGGCTTAGAGTGTGAAAAGACAAAAGGAAACGTACACTTCACTTCTGAATTCTGTCAAGGCCAAAAAACCCAACCAGCACATGTTCAACAAGGGCTGATGGAAATATTTGTGGAGAATCATGTCAGTATGATAGTGATATGCTGACTCTGATGTCCATTCGCTCATGGCCTCCATCCAGATGAAAAAGCTGGAAGCTTGTGTCATTGTTTCTGGGTTTTGTGGAGGTATGTGTTGATAGCGCAGGCTCACTCATTTCAAATATGTCAACAGTAGTTTTACAGTCAAAGGCAGAAGAATTAGAAGCTTTCATCACAACTCACATACGCACACTCTTCTGGGACTAACAAAACCAGCTGACAAACCGATGAAAACACAATCTGCTAAGGGTAGCAAATAATTACCAATGCTCAAATTTCCCTACATAATATTATAAATACAATATTATTTATTAATATAATTAATGAGCTTTACTGTATAACAATTTATATTCTCTAGCACAGATGCCCTTACTTACATAACAAAGAGCAGCAATAATAAAACCTGAGATGGCCCTGAGAGTTCTAATGTCACTCTGCACTCACAACATAAACACAGCCGGCAGACAAACCACAGTCGTTCATTGTCACAGTCAAGCCTGGTGAGACCAGCCATAATAAACACTAGGATCAATACAAGCTATTGAACAAGTTAATCAAGTCCTCCTGTGGGAGTATTATTGCCCCTGAGAAACAAAAAAATCTTTGAATAATGCTGTCACATCCAAACTCAAGCCAAAAATGTCCCAAATAAAAAAAATGTCTTACTGATTTCTGAATAATAAACCCTTTGCTTTATGTATGTTTAATAAATTGATGCAAACATTTATAGAGATGCTTTTCTGCTCTGCACTAAATGTGACCAAACTGGAAAGAGTAGTGTGGAAAGATTATATGTGCCAGCTTTACAGGCACTCTTAAGATATGATTTACAGAACAAAAAACGCTTCTGTTTCTATTTGTCAAGAAACAGGGAAATTTGTGAAATTTATCATAAAGCTTCAACTCTATTGTAATGCTGTTAGGATTTTTTTGTGGATGAGGAGCACCACCTTGTGGTGAAAAAGATCCTTTATACTGCTGATATTAGCTTGCAGTCCTAATGAAATTCCAGAGGTTCATATAATCATTATTTTGCTTGGCCCCTCCAAAAAAAAAAAAAAAAAAGAGAACAATATCTAAATGTAGCATAACAACAAATTCTGATGCATATATGAAAGTGTTATCTTACTTACAAGTGCATCAGTGTCAACTTGGAGTGATGCCAGGAAAAACATGGATTTAAACCTGAACCTGATATTTGAAACTGCAGAAGTCCAAAGAAATAAATAGACCACAGCATGTGATTCACCGTAGTGCTTTGTGTGGATATCAATGTGGACTTGGTTGCCACATCATATTTTAAGCCTTTAAACAAGTGCATGTGTTTATTATGCAATAAGAAGAATGGGAAAATAGATTGAGATGTTTCTAAGGGTAATTACAAAAGGAATCTCTTTCCTCTTAGTCCCAGACCTAAACATTTATTCAGGGTTGTATTTAAAAGGAAGACAAAGAGAGGCAGTAATTCATACAGTAGCCATCTAATGTTAGATTATATCTCTTGTTAGTCCAGCTATGTCATTACAATCAGCCAATTGAGATTAGCAATTGAGATTAAAATGGTCCCGTACCTTGCTAAATTTGTAAATATTTCATACTCAATGCCCACTCTGTCCTCCTTCCCCATGGCTTCTTGTGCTACAATGTCTCCCATGACTATCTCTGCCTTCTGAAAGCTTGATTCGGCCTCTGCTAAAGTTCACATGGTTAAGTGAATTAACATATGACTGTCATTATTCCATCATCTGAAACAACAAGGTTTGTATGATGAATTATCAAATTGTACTACTTTGCTAAGTTTAATAATGTCATAAACAGAAAAATATATAGTGCTTCCAGTAACTTACCGCGGGAAGAAAAAATCTTCGGTCTGTCCAATGATTGTAAAGTCATTAGGTCCGTCAGACTGAAGATATTTTAGCGGTAATAATTAAGACCCATCGAATCTGAATTTAAGACATTTTAAGACTTTTTAAGGACCCGCGGACACCCTGTTCTATAAAGGATTTGAACACTTAAGATGCACTTAAAAATGAACTATGAATATGATTGCATTAGATGCTTATGTAAACAAGGATATTTTCCAAGCAGTAGAGGCACTTCCAAGAGTCTGGTGTACGGTAAGGAAGCAGTTGAGGTAGCTCATTCTCTCCTCCTGACTGGAACGGAGTACTTCATGTGCTTTTGATGCATGTTCTTGTGCCTGATGTGCCCAACCTTGGAAATATGAGGTCATAGATTGTTAGGAGGTAATTAATGTGCTACATTTTTATATGTTTACATTATATGACTGCCTAATAAATCCATTTGCATGACGCACAGTCGATGAAGGGTTTATTTTTCAATAGTAACAAGCTCACTGTTCATTATTCTCATTATTGCTCACTGTACATTACTTCTATCTCTTGAAACGCATTAAATAATGAACAATTTTACCTTTGTATTGCAAGTAAGCTTTAGCCAGTCTTGACTGAGCTTGAGCCACTGCAAAATGCTCATTTCCATAAACCAGTCTGCTCAGTGCCAGGCAACGCACAAGCTCTTGGATACAGGGGTCATACTGCAAAGGTTGAACATGCATAAAACTTTAAACTAGAGAAATGAAACAAAACATACAATGAATATAATGATTTGTATGTGTCTAGCTGTTTTTTGTTTTTAAAAGGGTCATATGATGCTTTTTTAAAGATCATTATTTGTTAGAATGAGCCGTTTTAGGGGGGCGTGGCAGAGTCTTAACTTTGATAAAGAATATCTCTTTGGTTTTGAGACTTTAGTCTTTGCAACTTCAGGGATCTTATCTATGCACAATCAGCTTGTAACACTCCAAAGAGAAAGGAAAACTTGAAATCGCATCATATGACCCCTTTAAACCAGACCTTTGGTTCTGTACTGGAGAATAAGAACATGCCTGGGGAGCTTTATGTAATTCATAATGGATCATACTGAAATGTTGGTGCACTAATAAGGTTACATAAATCAGTAGGAGAGAATAACATTAGAGTCTGAGTCATGTATTTCTGGGTATAAGATTATTCCATGTGTACCTCTTCGCTATCAGCCAAAGACTGAGCCCGTCTCTCACAAAGCGATAGTTTCTCTGCAGGAGTCATCATACTGTAATTCTTCACATCTGTTTTCTGTGAGATGATTGTTGAATCTGTTTCCTGCAGGGATTCTCCTGAACTGGCACTGCTGCTCATGTTGAAGCTGGTGAATCTGTAAAAGTTCAGAGCTCATTTGTGTCTCAAAAGAGTGAATTGGCTACCTAGACAGCAGTTCTGGGCAGATACTGTAATTGAATATGTTTTGAGAAACATCCCACTTTCGTTGCATGTCAAGATGCACTGAACGTGAATGGTTGCTGAGAGACTGTCAGCCCCTAACATTCTGCTAACATCTCCTGTTGTGCTCCACTCAAGAAATAAAGTCAAGATTTTAAACAACATGAAGGTGAGTAAATGATGACAGTGTTCTTCTTTTTGGATGAACTACATCTTTAACAGCGACATGAAAATGGATACATACGATTCATCGAGCGCAGCCACAGAACAGCTCTGCTGTGATGCGCGAAACGATCCGCTGTGCGGTGCCAGACTCATTTTAATGGCGAAGGCAAATAAAACTCAACCGTCAATTCATAAACTGACAACTGATGGTAATAATTAGTTCTCCTAACAAGAACTCTCTTAAGACTGTTATGGTCTTTTCAGGAACCATGGAAGGTAGAGCTGTGTGCAACCGAGTAACGAATATCACGAAAACCCAAACAAACGCTGTAATTGGTTGATTCCCACACATGGGTGAGTCATGTGACTCTCAAGACTGCATTAATTAATAAAATATTGCATTTTAACGTTAAATCGATCCATGCTGTTTCTTTTCTCATTATTTCAGTACAACTGAATTGAACTTTGCCATTAATAAATTTGACTAAATTATCCAATGTATGCACATGTGTGTAATGCATTTATAGCATCTAGTCAATAACTTATAGTCAATGTTTTTTTTATATATATATAAAAAAGCTGCCAACCTGTGAGGGACAGTGCATTCTGACCATAGTTACACTTTTTTTTTTTCTATTGTGAAAATATATAAGAGAAAAATATATAAATAATTGCACGTTAATGTCTGTAGCAGATTTTATTTTGAGGATATAATTACAGGTTAAATCAATTGATTTTGATGGGATTGTGTTCCTCATAATAAACTAAGGCCCCACTAGGCTATATGAGCTATATGGGCCATTGCCAAGTGTATCTATCATAAATGGTTACTCATAAATCTATTTATGAATACTCACATTATGATAATAAGCCCACATTATGTTGTGAGTAGATGACGGAATGCAGTGCATTATGGGCCGGTATTCATACTTACAGGACTGTGAGCAATTCATCTGGTATGATTATGGAAGCCAGTCTAACATTAAAGATCAAATCTGTTGCATTTGCTTAAATGGCTTAAAGTGTTACATGCAAAGTATGCTAGTTTTTTTTTTCCAATTTAGTGTAATTTAGTACATGGAATGAGGGAAAGGGGGTGCAATGGAGAAGGCAGTAATGTCAAAACCATTTGGTCCTAGCTAAATATACATTTTAAAAAAGAAGAAAAAAAAAAGATGGAATGACCCTACTGGCTTTCACTGAGAGAAATATGAACAGAACAAATGGCAACTAAAAGAGGCGATTACATTCCAAAGAGTACTTTCTCCTTTCTGTACATCTATCTATCTATCTATCTATCGATCGATCGATTGACTGACAATTCTTAAATCGTCAAGATAAACCTTATCCTTTTTTTAAAGTGACACAAGCAAGAGATGTGGGAGAGTAGAAAATGTGTCCGTCTTTTTAAATAATAAAAATAATAATAATAACTTTATATTTTATATCTTGCCTAAATTTGAACATTATGCCCTGTCATGATTTTAATACCCACAGATGCTTTGACCTGCTGTGTTCAAGTAATGACTCATTTCTAAGCAAAAGATATGTGTGGCAAACTCAGAGAGGCATTCATTTCATCATCATTCCCTTTATCATTTTGAATTGTTTGCTGTTCTTTTCTCTCCTCATCTGTGTAAAGTTAGGCTATAATGAAGTGCAGTCTGCTTTACATTAGTGTTCACATGCTCCACACAAACACTAATATAATACAATTTGCTCTATTCAAGTGGGGATTAGCCATCAGTTTCCTTTCCATCCCTTTTTAACGTTTTATACGAAAAGGTCTAGCTGTTAAGTATTGTTTTCTCCATTGGAATTTGTTACATATAGTTCTAGAGGGATCCAAACATTGCGCCTACATTTTGGACGGCATCTTTATGCATGTCTATAAATCAAAGGCATCTCATAACATTAAGTTCCATTCATCACCTTCATCTTTACCACGTCTTCAAATACAAAATCCACTGGCGACAGAGAGGTTAACCCAAGCAGTGCAAAAATAGGATCGCGTTCATGTCACTCCCTCAAAGACTGTAGGTTCACACCTCTTTTCAGGTTTACATCTGGACTGAGCTGCACAACCTGCTCCCCCTCAAAATAGTCCTCCGCGTACATCCACAGCCCTGCTTTACTTATCTACAGCTGGAAGATGAATTATTGGCTCTCTGCGATTTTATTTGCAGCAGTGTAATAGTTAAATCAGTGCCGAATGCGTTATTTGATGTGGTGTGTGGTGCCTAAGCTTGAACAGTCCTCTACAGTGAGAAGATGGCGTCGGACGGAGCGAAAGGGGAGCAGCCAGCTCCGCTACAAACACTGGTAACCACTGGCCATGGAAGCGTCGAGGCGGTGAGATACATTTAAGCATAAAATGACATCTTGTCAGCCGCAATGATGATTACCGCGAATGTTAATTATGACAGGGAATGAATGGAGTTAATAGAATAGGAATCGTCCGGTGCTGTGATCATAACTATCAGTGAATGTGTTACGGTGGTCCGTCTGTATATGGAGGAGACTGAAATATTTTGGGGGGAATACTTTGTTAGAATTTGACATTAAGATTTCCTATTGTATCCTTTATTTCGTGCAGAGCACAATACTGTATAAAGTGCCAGATTATTTTTTCTTATTGTATCTTTAATGTGCAGCTGCGCACGATTTAATATGGTAAGCCTAGAAGCTGGTTACCTTCCAAATATTGAATATTTAACAGTCGCGTTTATAATAGGTGCTATCTGTTGTCACGTTTCGAAATACCATGATAATTGAAATCAAGGTATTATTATCAACTGCTTTTTAGCATGTTTAATGTAATGCAATTTAGAATTGCATTTTAGAATCTTTAATAATCATATATATGTATATATGTGCATATATATAAGTTATTATTATTGCTATTGATATATATTGTATTCTTGAAATTATACGTCAAATAAAATATACAGAAGAAATGTATGTGTGTGTGTATATAAAATAATAATTAATAATAATAATTTATGCATTTAGCAGACGCTTTTATCCAAAGCGACTTACAGTGCATTCAGGCGCTACATTTTTTACCAGTATGTAAAAAATACATATATATAAACACACACACACACACACACACACATACAAATATATATGTCAGACATACAAATAATTATATCAGTATAATACATTTATAAAGTATAATAAATTAAGTAATAAATTGGATAATTAATTAAATATTAAAATATATG
>NW_015647012.1:444810-477854 GCF_001515625.1 Sinocyclocheilus rhinocerous | reverse complement strand
ATATATATATATATGACATTTTCTTAAATAAAGAATACATTATTAGAATGCAACAATAATTGAATTTCACACATTCTGATGACAAGTTTTCAACATATATGGATGAACCCCACTTACCACTCTTACAAAAATCAATAATACCCCGGGAGAGATGCTATAGAGCCCTCCAGAACAGTTTACTCAGAGGTTCTCCTTGCTCTCAAATGTATTGATCTGCATGCAGTGTCTTACGGTAAAGGGCGGCCTTTAGTTTCAGTAGTAAGATTTGTGTCTCATCTTACCACTTATCTTTTTTAATTAATTTGCATGACAGACAAAACATCACTTCTGAATACCATAGCCAGCCATATAGCAAATTCTTACAGATGAATGTTTCAGTGATGCACAGAGTGGCACAGAAATGAAGCAAAAAGAGAGATGTAATGAAGCGGAGGCGAATTGGGGGGGGTGTAGTTCACAGGAGATGTTTCTAAATCGGTCTGAATTTTAGTGACTCAGCTGGCATAGTTCAGAGTACTGTGTCACCCAACCGATCTGAGCTGCTTTAACTGCTCGAGGCCCCTTTACATTTAGAGTTGGGTTGAACAGGTGCGCAGTTTTCAGCTCTGCCCATTGGCCAGTGGTGTGAAGTCATAAATCTCTGTCTTGTGCATTTACTCAGACACCTTTCTCAAGGGCTACATACCCTTACAGAGGTATGTAAGGTCCATGAATAGTTTAATAGGGGGAGAGTTTTGTTTATCAAGTGTGCTGAAGTGGTCTGACCCCATCCATACCCAATCTGGCTTGAGAAAAGAATTGCTTCAGTGGCTCAACATTGCATTCTAAAAAGCATTGTGCAAGGCCTGGGCAACAGCATCTCCCGCTGACCAGTATTGCCTTTTTTTTCTTCGACCTCAGCACTCTCAGTATTGCTTTATCTGTGGATTCCCACCATTGACTGGGGTTGCAAGTCTCATTATGCGAGAATATATTCTTCAAGAATAAATCATACCGTAGTTATATTGTACTCTGACATCTGTACTTTAAGGTGCAGGAGTTGTTTACCAGTTTCTGAAGAAGATTCTATGTCTATGCTACGATCAGTGTTGCAGTTAGGATCGCACCTGAAAAACTGGACACAATTTGATTAACCAGCCACTACTCTCTAACACAGATCAGTCACATGTGCCAGTTAGTCAATTTCAACGAGACTCACTCATTAGAGTTCTTACATACAATATATGGAATGGAACATTAGAAGTTGGTCTTTGACAAGGTAGACCTAATGAAGCACATCATTTGTGGAAAGGTCACTAGAGCTACTGCTTATTTACAGGCCCTAACGATGTGAAAAATCTAAGACATTTTGATTGGGCTAATGTAACTTCCATAGTAGGTGAATATGTATTCGATCTAATTATATCTTTTTATATCTTTTATAATGTCTGTTCAATTCTATTCAATTACATAGTCCTCCAGGTATCAAGAACAAGTGATACTTTTTGTTTTTTTGTTTTTTGTCAAAAGCTCTTTGTCTTTTTTTTTTGCTATGTGATGTTAAATCATTTTCTGGATATTTCATTGCATACTACTAATTTAATTATACTGTAGTCTAAAATATTGCCTTCAACTAAGTGCATCACTGCTGTTTAGTTATTCATTATCTTATGGGGGAAAAAAGAATAAAAACAGAACTAAAACCAACTATTATAACATATATATTATAATAAATATGTAGGGTATTATAATTTAAATAATGGTTTTATAAGGCTGTATAATTCATGAGTTGTTTTATTAATAGGTCTTTGGATTTTTTAAGGTGAAAAGTAGGCCCCGTTAGATGCAGTATTTGTTTTAAAGATGAAGATTTATAATTTATCTTTCCATTAAGATTTACTGGTGGAGATGAACCAATGTATCATAAACTGATATTTATTTGCCCATTACTGATCAAATTAAAATCACCAGTATATCAGACATGAACTTGAAAACACATATCAAATGAGCAAGAGTGTAGAACAACAACTATTGTTTGTGTGGAAACATTTAAATAATTCCACAGGTTTAGGGGCCAAAGATATATTTAAAGGAGTCATATGATGTTGCTAAAAAGAACATTATTTTGTGTATTTGGTGTAATGAAATGTGTTTATGCGGTTTAAGGTAAAAAAAAACACATTATTTTCCACATACTGTACATTATTGTTTCTCCTCTATGCCCCACCTTTCTGAAACACGTAGATTTTTACAAAGCTCATCGGTCTGAAAAGCAAGGTGTGCTGTGATTGGCCAGCTATCCAGTGCGTTATGATTGGCCGAATACCTAGTTACCAGCACGGATCAGCTCCAGGCATGACGAAGCAGATATCGTCCTCTTTTAGAAGGCCAAACAAAGTAGTTTCGCTTTCACAACGAATCACACAGCGCCTTCACGACATGGCGGTGGCGGCAACAACAATACTACAGCGAGGATAAAAGTTACGCCTTCTTTCTTTGGGTGGACATTTGGGCGGCTTTATGCAAATCTTCCCACATCGTGATGTAGGTATGTGGGGGCGTGTTAGAACGAGCCGTTTTAGGTAGGCGTGGTTGACTCTTAACTTTTATAAAGAATATCTCTTTGGATTAGAGACTTTAGTCTTTGCAACTTTACAGATCTTCTTTATGCACCAAGAGCTTGTAACACTCCAAAGAGAAAGGAAAAATTTAAATCGCATCATATGACACCTTTAAAAAATACTTTATGTATTTATTTTTTGTTGTTGAAATTGCTGTCAGACAAATTTGTTCAGATCATTGCATCCCTAATTACTACCCAAGGGAGCTTAGACTAGACAGAACTTCTGGTTTCAAAAGTAGCTGGTTAATGTTTCTGTGAAAACTTAATACTGTGGGCCGTGAGATCGGTGCCCACTCAACACCTCCTCTGCCAAGGATCTAGTAGACCATCTGAGATATGCAGTGTCATTTTCCTGTAACAAGGCTCGTGTTCTTGCTCTGTGTGTTTCAGAAATGTGAGTTGAACATCGACAACCTGAGCAAACCAGAGCTCCTGACCCTTTTGAGTATCATGGAGGGAGAACTTGAGGCCAGAGACCTGGTCATTGAAGCTCTTAGGGTGAGTATGAAATCTCTGCACTTGTACGTCCTACATTTGTGCACATTAACTGTATAAAATAACAACATATCCTAATTATATTGAAGACTGTCGCGGTGGGTGAAGCATGTGCTCATGTGACCTAAAAGTGGTTAGGCTCATGGGGATTTAGGGTCTGTCCCATTTTGTTAACCAGATCCTTGTCTCTTTATACACTTTTTTTTTATTTCAGAGATACACATTTCAAAAGTTTGGGGTCAGTAAGATTTGTTATTTAAAAAATCAATCATTATTCAGAAAGGATGCATTAAATTGATCAAAAGTGACGGTAACAACATTTATCTGTTAAAAAAAGATTTCTATTTTAAACAAATGCTCTTCTTCTGAGCTTTCTAGTCATCAAAGGACCCTGAAAAAATATATCATGGTTTCCACAAAAATATTAAGCAGCACAACTGTTTAAAACTTTAGAAATGATTAATGAGCACCAAATCAATAGAGAACGATTAGAATGATTTCTTAAGGATCATGTTACACTGAAGTTTGGAGTAAATTTTACCTTTTGCCATCACAGGAAAAGAATAAATAGAAAACGGTTCTTTTGAATTGTAATAATATTTCACAATATTGCTGTTTTACTGTATTTCTGATCATATAAATACAGTCTTGGTGAGCAAAAGAGACTTCTTTCAAAAACATTTAAAACAATCTTACCGACCCCAACTTTCGTACATTAGTACAGAGGTGATGTTTGTTTTTGTCAATCCAAGCACACTTTAATGTCTTAAGGAGATAGAAAGTGTTTAGAGCTTAGCAGAAGAGCCGAGTCAAGGGGATTGTAAGGTCATGGTACAGCATTTGTCCCTATTTGTCTTTGCATTAAGGTCAGACGTTCACACTGGTGTAAGAGTTCTAGTACATCTGATTAAGATTAAAAAAGGATATACTTCCAAAATCAAGGTCAGGAGTGTCACTATATTTTCAGGTGTTCTAGTTCAGGTTGTCTCTGTGAGTTTCTAGGCCAGTGTATTGGCAAAACGATGGGCACATTTTCTGTCTCTCCATCTCAGTCTCCCTTCCTGTCTCTTTTTTGCTTAGTTTATGCAGGTTTGTGATGTTCGCTTGTGTCATTCACCCTCTTCCGCTTTACTCTGAGATGGTTTCCATGCATTTTAGAGGCAGCTCTTTTTGTTATTCTGTTCCCTTGGCTGCAAGTATTTCCCAGCTGGTTTTCCCCCTGTGGATATACTATCTCTTTCTCTCCCTCCCTCATCCCTCATTCCCTTTCCACAGCAACCAGCTCAAGCACAATGGTCTCGTTTGTTTCCTTAGGGAGATAGTGATAGGGCCAAACACGTCCATACCGACTTTTAGACATACCACTTTAAAAAAAAGCCAAATAATGCCATTTTGTTTATTTCCTAGGCCATACTGTAAATATTGCATTTGATACATGAGAGATGAAAGCAGCAATCCTATGCATTATTAAGAAGCTATGCGTTTAATTAGCGAGTTGAAAAAAAGCTCTGTGTGATGATTCGTTTTTCGTCAGAAACAATGGCGGTACATAAGCAGATTAACTGTGGAGTCACATGCCTACAAACCCTCGGACTTGCGTTCAGAGCCAGCCTGTTATATCCAGTCACATCAGTTCAGTTTTTGGGCCAGTGTCATCTTGCATTGTAAAGTTCATCGCAAGATAAATGGAAGGTCTTTAGTGCAGACAGATCACTTTGAAACGGTAAACAGTCCCATATGGACATCTGGATACAGAATATAGATGCTCACAACCCATTACGTTTCAAGTGTGCTTATTTCCATTCATAAAGCCAGAAGTGTCAAGTGGAGTAATGGCAGGTCTGTGTACAATGGTAACTACTCTGTAGTACAATGGACTACAGAGTAACTTTTCTGACACAATGTAGTTTATTAATTAATGTACTCCTCATAAGTTTGTCTTTATGTAATTCTTCATTTCCCCGCTTAAAAAAAAAACAAAAAAACAGACTAAAGCTAGTATGAATGTCCATGCTGGTTAAGGTGGGTTAGTGCTAATTTAGCCATAGCCATAATGTTCACTTTCCTGGTAGCTGATAAAGCTGGTGGTACTATCAGTATCTTTAACACTTAGCCTCTTTTGTCGGATGGTTAAATGTTGTTGGATTGTTGTTAGTATGTTGTTAATAGGTTCTTCACTGTAGCAAGAAACAGTATGTCACTATTCCAAAACCTCTTGAGCTTTTTCTTTTTCTTTTTGGCGAAATCCAGTCATTTCAATAGAAATCCACAAAACTTCTCATGAGGGCGAAATATGTAGCACATGAATATTGGGTAAAATAGTCCATCAAAAGAAACTTTTTTATTGTTACTTTTTGATACTATATAAATTATACGGTAGGTATTGTATTTTTTTTACACTGGTCTTGCTTTTTCTGCCATCTGACCTTGTAGCAATGCATTGTGGACTGCATTCTCTGAAAAGGATACATGTGATGCTGCATTAGAATTTGGCCAAAAAAATCTTGTGGGACGGTCTTCACATTGGGAACACACCGTTGAATGCCTTTAAATGCTGCCTATGTAGGCAGCTCTCTAGGTTTTGGAACAGAGCCTGTGAGTATCTCTAGGGCAAAAAGTTCACAGCTACTCTTTTTTTTTTTTTTATCTTCCATTGTGTGACCATATTTTGTTTCACCAAAACATATAAGAGCTTTGGCAAAAACCTGACTTGGAATCATAGACAAACTGGACTGGAGTAGTGTAGGCTGTCTGTTTCAGCACTATTAATGTGATTGGCTGCTTTCTGCCTGTGCCGCTATGATTAGATGTAGCCGTTTAGCTTCTGAACACGCTTTCTGGCACTGCCACGTGAGCTAGTGTCAGGCCATCGTCACTAAATGAAACTGGATACAGGTTCAGAGATAGCAGTTCAGTGCCTCTTTCTCTCCTTGCATATGAGCGATTGTTTGTGACAGTGAACATGTTTAGCCTCTGATGTGAATGCATATTTACTGGAGCTGCTGCCTCAGTTCACGTTCACATATTTATTACGGGGAGCGTCGTACATTTTGATACATTCTTTTTGTGTGGTAGATGGTAAGAGTTATTTCCCTGTGTGACTGATAAAAATAGTGCACAAACACACTGTGTACAGGGGCCAAAATTAACACTCGCCAATCCCCAAATCAACAGTGCCCACTAACTTTACAGGGAACTGCAGCATACATGGCTTAAATTAAATTATATTTTGTATATACATGTTTAAAATAACATTTATATTTATATATTAGTTTTATATCACCAATAGCAAGTAATTTTGGACACTATCTTCTAGCTGTATGTGTAGGTATCGGAATATTTGTCTGAGTATCCATTAATATTTATTATATTTTTAAGGAATTATATGATATTTTGTACATACTTTATTTTATTTAAATTAGATTTTTATATCACTGTTAGTAGGTAATTATATATATATATATATATATACAGTGGGTACGGAAAGTATTCAGACCCCATATTATTTTTATATTACCATTAGTGGGTCATTTTGAACGCTGTGGCCATTCAGGAAGGCTAAATATTTGTCTGAATGTTTTTTTTAATATTGTGTTTTGTATAAATAAAATAATACTTGATTTATTTTAATTATAATTTAATATTTTTATATCACTTTTAACAGGTCATTTTTGATCTAAAGCTATATGTATTGGTATTCTGAGTATTTATAGGTAACTATATTTCCGAATATTTATATATAATATATGTTATATATTATATATAGTTATCTGAATATTTTATTAATTATATTGTATTATATTTTATTTGTTTATATTATGTTTATATTACCATTAGCAGATAATTTTGCACATTATCTCTAGCTCTATATATAGGTATCTGAATGTAGCATGCAAATCAAAGAGAACAGCTTGGAGATGTTTGTGTTGTGTCAGAGTATTTCTCTCTCTCTCTCTCTCTCTCTCTCTCTCTTTCCCTCCCCCCTTCCACCACATCACATCTGTCAAATGCATGAAGCAGAACCATAATTCCAAATGCACGTGTCTGAAAGAGCAGCTTAGCTGATCCTCGCGCTGCCATTCGGCGAGGCTGAGGACAGTCAGTCTGTGTGTGTGGGTGGCTGGATGGATGGATGGACAGAAGCGCATGTTATGAGAACACTATCCAAACAGTTGAAAATCAGTTGAATTTACAGACCCCATCCAAGGTATTTTCCAGCGCCCTCACGTTTATTTAGAAGTGCACTCTCAATCATTTGTAAACACGAAAGATAAAGAATCATTGCAAAATACTGGAAATCTTAAATAAGCAGAATAAATCAAGCACCGCAAGCATCTGAGTCAGCCATTTTGTTTGCTTTTCTCCTAATGGCTTTAGTTTTGCCTGAACATTTAAGCAAGATTCACGAGAAAAGAGCGCTGAACTAGTATCTTTCAAGCTTTTTAGTGCAGCTGTGTGCAGAAGTGAAAGAAGGGGGTGACCACTATTTCACGAAGTCAACTGAGTCATCAAATATAGTTGGTGGGAATCCATACAGAGCTCTTTGTGTTCAACAGGCAGAAATAAAGAAAGTTCAGAAAAACAATGCATTTGAGGTTTTGGTAAATGTCAGAATTGATATTGAATTTGGTTTAATTGAGGCTAAAGGAGGCCAGCACATACTTGAATGTGTTGTTTTGAACATGATGCTGTTAAATGTGATGGCACGGTGGCAGGGAGCATCCCGTTTGGGTGATTAGTTGTTTGAGTGAGCGCTCAGGTCATGGGCATCATGTTAACTCGCTGTTATTTCTGGCTGCAGGCCAGCTGAAGACCAGCCCTGTTGATGTGACAGCCGCCGCTCCACCGGGCTCTGTTTGAGAGAGATTAGGGTTATGATGTGGAAATGTTGTCTTAACCCTCACAGCACACAGATGCCCCAGTATCTTTTATTTATCTCTTAATATATTATTAAGCTATCACATTGAAATCCAAACTGGAATTGTCCTGATGCACCATATAATACAGCAGATTTACTATATTAGGGTATTTTCGAACCGTATATTGCCACAAAAGTTGATATTAAACCGTTTATCAGATGGTACAGAAATGGTCTCACTCAAGAGGGGAAATTAATACATATTTTGTATATGATGGCAGATAAACAGAATAGAAAGCATGTTCATTTGACGCAAAAGAATGCTGTGAGATATGAGAATACAGTCTGTTGAATATGTCACGTTCTTTTGTTCCAAATAATTATGTCCTGCTATGTGTAATTTTCACCACCCAGAAGTTATTTTGTGTATTTTTAATGTTTTGACAGCTGACAGCGTGCCACATACTGAACAGCCTGTACCATATCTTGCAGTCTTGTTTTTGTTAGCAGAAAATTAAATCGTTTATAATTACAGTACCATTAAAACATTTGGGGTAATAGTTTTTTTTTTAAAGAAATTAATACTTTTATTCAAGAAGAATGTATTAAATTAATCAAACGTGACTGTTAAGACTTGTACACTGTTAAAAAAATTATAATTAAAAAAATATATTTTTCAAATGTTCTTTCTAACTTTCTATTCATTAATGAAGCCACAAAATTATGAAGCAGCACAACTGTTTTGGACATTGCTAATAACAAGAAATGTTTCTTGAGCAACAATTCAGCATTTTAGAATGATTTCTGAAGGATAATGTAACACTGAATGTAGTTTTGCTATCACAGGAATAAATTACATTTATGTGCAATTACATAAATTACATTAAATTAATTACAAATAAATTACAAATTACAACGGTACTGTTGCATTAGTTACCATTACATATTACTATTTTTTTCATCAAATAAAGTCTTGGTGAGCATAAAATACTTGGTGAGCATAAAAAGTCTTAAAAGCCCCAACATTTCGAATGGTATAATATGTGCATAGCAGACTGTTGCTACTTGTAAAGTGTACAAGTACAGTTTAATCAGCCCGTTGTAAATAAGTAGATTGGTAATCAGAGGTTACTGTATCTCTTTGTTATTCGATATTGCAGTCATGATGGGTTAGAGTCATTGAGACAGACTTCAGGGGTATCCAGAACAAGCAGGCCATTGTCGATGTGTAGCCCTTCTGGGGCTGTTTTGTCCTTCCCACTGTCTGAGGAGACATGGCGCTGTTCTGAAATGAGGCTGAGACACGATCCTTCTAGCATACAAATTGCTGTCCGTAGTCCTTGGAGAGCAGAAAGGTAAGTGTCCTTGCTTACCCTTAAAAACCGGCTGCCTTTAAATGCATCCCCTTTAAAACACTTCCCCTACGGCGTCTTTGGCTGTTGCATTGCATCTTACACTGTTATCTAAGGGCCCCTAATAACTTTGTCTGAGATTTAAAACTACCATCTCAGGGTTACGAGCCCAGATCTTTAACTGCTCTGCCACACCACCTTTCTTTTTCCTTCCTCGAAACTTAACAGCCAAACCGAAATGAGGCAGGAGCTGGATACTCAGTCGTTAAAAATGTCAGTGTGGATGAGGCCAGGCTGTTTCTCACTGAGCGCTGAATGGCAGTTTAGTCACTCCAGGCGCCAGTTACTGGTCCTCTCCCAGCCTCCTTCCCCACCTCAACCGCTCCTGTCCTTATATTTCACTGAGCGCTCTGTTGTTGTGAAAGCTGCGGTCATTACATTTCATGACAACCTTAGTTATCTTCTCAAGAAGAAGGCCAGACATCTCTATTACTGTATGAAGTGAAAACATCATCAAAATAGGTAATAACCATATGTCAGCAATGAACTATGATTTGCAACTTGCTAGTCGCTTTCAAACAATATCAAGATAAAAGAAGTTACATTAAAAAATAATAATAAAAAATGCTTCTCTAGACCTTTTCCGTCGTTTTTTTTTTGTATTCCACTGCCCCGCGTCTCCAATTTTTAAACGCAAAAATGTGTTTTGTCAACTTTTAGGAGGAAACTAGCATATACAGTATAAGGCTTCAGAGCTAACAGACATGGACTAAACATGACAAAACTCATATTCTGATTTCATAAGACTTTAAGAGACTTTCTTTTCATTGTTGAATTCCTGAGCTGTATGTGCATGCAAATTTACTATCAGGCCACAATGAGGCACAGACTCGCGCTTCCCCTTGGACTACACTATAAGTACATCCTTAAAATAAATACGTTTGTTCTATTAAACTACCCTGAAGGCTAAGAAGACCTATATAATGTAGTATATGATGCCTCAGGCTCATGGATATAGCTTTAAAGCAATGAATATCTATTTTCCTCAATATTTCACTAAGTCAGTTATTAATTTCCTGGACTGGTGCAAGAATCTGCTGTGGTAAAGAAACAAGTAGAATTTGCAGTATACCATATGGTGCAATGCAATGCAAAGCAACTTATTTATGAAAAAGTAGTCATCCATTTTGTGCTCGTTTTAGCTGCTTGAGGAAAACAAAGTGTCATTCAAAATGGAGCTGCCTCATCATACATGCCTGTAATGTAGTGCAGTTCAGATAGAAGACACTCTGTGTGTCATATGAAGCATATGTTCATGTTCATGAATTCTTGCTTCAACTGAAAATAGCATAGTCATGTTTTTACATGTGATTACATACTGAATGGTTATATGAAAACATACTTATTACAAACAAGAATAAGGTTTGTTTTGCTTGAGGAAACTTGCATTAAGCGCTTGTGCATCTGAGTCTTAAAGATTGTGTGCAGGATATGGGTTTACACGTTTATTGGATTTTCATAGATTGGTCTGTGGAGCACCACACAGAAATGTTGTTCATTCGAGATGGTCATTTAAATAGGCCACAAACATCATTAGAGAGGAATGACCAGTTTTAGCGTTCCAGCAGTGCCTGTCGATCTAGTTGGCGGAAATACACTGAAACCCTCTCAAGTTCTGTTTCAATGACTCTGTGGGAGAAAACCCCACCATCCCTCAACCATCCCCCAACCAACCCCCTACCAAACCCTCATGCGTTCAGCAGTGTTAAATAATTAAAGGATGTATGCCTTTCTTATATAATGACGTCACTATAAATACTCCTCATATGTGGGGGAAATCTGTGGTGGATGGGTCTTGAGAAAATGGGCTCTTTCCTAGTAGTGCATCATGAGTTGTTGATGTTTAGTTTAGTTTATATAATAATAGGCTATATAATGTATATCCCTACGTTATCTATCTATCTATCAATCTATCTATCTATCTATCTATCTATCTATCTATCTATCTTATCACATTGATTTGAATAGGATAATATAGTACAATATTGATATGAAAATACAAAGAGAAAGAAAACTTCCATTTTGTCTGCCAAAGGAACCATAGTCTGATTATGAGTAATTTAAACGTAATATAATCTAATTTCAATTATTTAACTTTTTGAATCTGATTACGTAATCCGGATTATCTATAATCAGCATATAATCAGTTTCTGCCCAGATTTTTTTTTTAAAGAAATTAATACTTTTATTCAAGAAGAATGTATTAAATTAATCAAACGTGACTGTTAAGACTTGTACACTGTTAAAAAAATTATAATTAAAAAAATATATTTTTCAAATGTTCTTTCTAACTTTCTATTCATTAATGAAGCCACAAAATTATGAAGCAGCACAACTGTTTTGGACATTGCTAATAACAAGAAATGTTTCTTGAGCAACAATTCAGCATTTTAGAATGATTTCTGAAGGATAATGTAACACTGAATGTAGTTTTGCTATCACAGGAATAAATTACATTTATGTGCAATTACATAAATTACATTAAATTAATTACAAATAAATTACAAATTACAACGGTACTGTTGCATTAGTTACCATTACATATTACTATTTTTTTCATCAAATAAAGTCTTGGTGAGCATAAAATACTTGGTGAGCATAAAAAGTTTTAAAAGCCCCAACATTTCGAATGGTATAATATGTGCATAGCAGACTGTTGCTACTTGTAAAGTGTACAAGTACAGTTTAATCAGCCCGTTGTAAATAAGTAGATTGGTAATCAGAGGTTACTGTATCTCTTTGTTATTCGATATTGCAGTCATGATGGGTTAGAGTCATTGAGACAGACTTCAGGGGTATCCAGAACAAGCAGGCCATTGTCGATGTGTAGCCCTTCTGGGGCTGTTTTGTCCTTCCCACTGTCTGAGGAGACATGGCGCTGTTCTGAAATGAGGCTGAGACACGATCCTTCTAGCATACAAATTGCTGTCCGTAGTCCTTGGAGAGCAGAAAGGTAAGTGTCCTTGCTTACCCTTAAAAACCGGCTGCCTTTAAATGCATCCCCTTTAAAACACTTCCCCTACGGCGTCTTTGGCTGTTGCATTGCATCTTACACTGTTATCTAAGGGCCCCTAATAACTTTGTCTGAGATTTAAAACTACCATCTCAGGGTTACGAGCCCAGATCTTTAACTGCTCTGCCACACCACCTTTCTTTTTCCTTCCTCGAAACTTAACAGCCAAACCGAAATGAGGCAGGAGCTGGATACTCAGTCGTTAAAAATGTCAGTGTGGATGAGGCCAGGCTGTTTCTCACTGAGCGCTGAATGGCAGTTTAGTCACTCCAGGCGCCAGTTACTGGTCCTCTCCCAGCCTCCTTCCCCACCTCAACCGCTCCTGTCCTTATATTTCACTGAGCGCTCTGTTGTTGTGAAAGCTGCGGTCATTACATTTCATGACAACCTTAGTTATCTTCTCAAGAAGAAGGCCAGACATCTCTATTACTGTATGAAGTGAAAACATCATCAAAATAGGTAATAACCATATGTCAGCAATGAACTATGATTTGCAACTTGCTAGTCGCTTTCAAACAATATCAAGATAAAAGAAGTTACATTAAAAAATAATAATAAAAAATGCTTCTCTAGACCTTTTCCGTCGTTTTTTTTTTGTATTCCACTGCCCCGCGTCTCCAATTTTTAAACGCAAAAATGTGTTTTGTCAACTTTTAGGAGGAAACTAGCATATACAGTATAAGGCTTCAGAGCTAACAGACATGGACTAAACATGACAAAACTCATATTCTGATTTCATAAGACTTTAAGAGACTTTCTTTTCATTGTTGAATTCCTGAGCTGTATGTGCATGCAAATTTACTATCAGGCCACAATGAGGCACAGACTCGCGCTTCCCCTTGGACTACACTATAAGTACATCCTTAAAATAAATACGTTTGTTCTATTAAACTACCCTGAAGGCTAAGAAGACCTATATAATGTAGTATATGATGCCTCAGGCTCATGGATATAGCTTTAAAGCAATGAATATCTATTTTCCTCAATATTTCACTAAGTCAGTTATTAATTTCCTGGACTGGTGCAAGAATCTGCTGTGGTAAAGAAACAAGTAGAATTTGCAGTATACCATATGGTGCAATGCAATGCAAAGCAACTTATTTATGAAAAAGTAGTCATCCATTTTGTGCTCGTTTTAGCTGCTTGAGGAAAACAAAGTGTCATTCAAAATGGAGCTGCCTCATCATACATGCCTGTAATGTAGTGCAGTTCAGATAGAAGACACTCTGTGTGTCATATGAAGCATATGTTCATGTTCATGAATTCTTGCTTCAACTGAAAATAGCATAGTCATGTTTTTACATGTGATTACATACTGAATGGTTATATGAAAACATACTTATTACAAACAAGAATAAGGTTTGTTTTGCTTGAGGAAACTTGCATTAAGCGCTTGTGCATCTGAGTCTTAAAGATTGTGTGCAGGATATGGGTTTACACGTTTATTGGATTTTCATAGATTGGTCTGTGGAGCACCACACAGAAATGTTGTTCATTCGAGATGGTCATTTAAATAGGCCACAAACATCATTAGAGAGGAATGACCAGTTTTAGCGTTCCAGCAGTGCCTGTCGATCTAGTTGGCGGAAATACACTGAAACCCTCTCAAGTTCTGTTTCAATGACTCTGTGGGAGAAAACCCCACCATCCCTCAACCATCCCCCAACCAACCCCCTACCAAACCCTCATGCGTTCAGCAGTGTTAAATAATTAAAGGATGTATGCCTTTCTTATATAATGACGTCACTATAAATACTCCTCATATGTGGGGGAAATCTGTGGTGGATGGGTCTTGAGAAAATGGGCTCTTTCCTAGTAGTGCATCATGAGTTGTTGATGTTTAGTTTAGTTTATATAATAATAGGCTATATAATGTATATCCCTACGTTATCTATCTATCTATCAATCTATCTATCTATCTATCTATCTATCTATCTATCTATCTTATCACATTGATTTGAATAGGATAATATAGTACAATATTGATATGAAAATACAAAGAGAAAGAAAACTTCCATTTTGTCTGCCAAAGGAACCATAGTCTGATTATGAGTAATTTAAACGTAATATAATCTAATTTCAATTATTTAACTTTTTGAATCTGATTACGTAATCCGGATTATCTATAATCAGCATATAATCAGTTTCTGCCCAGAACTTTTATTTTTTTTAATTCATACTTTTATTTAGCAGTGATGCTTAAAATTGATCAAATGTGACAGTAAAGACATTTCTAATGATACGAAAGATTTTTATTTCAAATAAATGCTTAACTTTCTATTCATCAGAGAATCTTGAAAAAAATGTATCATTGTTTCCACAAAAATATTATATATGTGTGTGTGTGTGTGTGTGTGTGTGTGTATATATATATATATATATATATATATATACAGTATATACACACACACAGACACACACACACACACACACATATGATTTCTGTACTGCTGCCCCATGTGCTGTTACCCACGAGTACACTGTATATTCCTCTGTAAATAATGGAATTATTTCAGCCGGTGTCTTGCTTTATGTGTGGTGTGCAGCTGTGGCATGTGGTTTAATCTTCCTAAGTGCATCCTGTAAGGAAGTTAATGTATGGTTTTGTTTGTGTGAAAACCTCAATTTATGCTTAACAGACACTTGTCATTATAGCATGCTGGGGTTACTTTGCCTTTCTCTTGTGACTGTGATGATTCACTCATTTGTGGCAACTGCTTCTGAGCTCATTCTCTTCAAAGAATCCAAATAATCTTTTTTTCTGGTGCTTTTCTCTGCTGTAAATGCCAGTGAGCCACTGCTGTGACCTGTTTATGTAAGAGCTCCTTGCGGGGCTGAACTCGAATGTTTGAGCTGTGTTGCTTCGACTTTGGCAGGAAGGAAAAATCAGGGTTGGTCGTGATTCATTGCTTCACATTGTACACAGTATGGAAAAATGCCCTAAGTGGTACACATTTATGTAACAAATGGGAACATTGTGTGTGCTTGAGCATGTGTATGTGTATATTTGTGTTTATTTCAGGTCAAATAAATCCACCCATTTCTTTAAATATGGCTGAATCTAACCCTGTCTCTGTTGCTTATCCATAGAGAAGATGTCAGGCTGCATTTGGGATATATGCAGCAAAAGCATGGATTTCCATAAGTGAATCCCAAAGGGAAGTCGGTTTCTGTGTGTGTGAGTGTTTCCCATCAGAGTAAAGCAGCGCCTTGAGCTTAATATGAATCTGACCCAGAAGTGAGTATGCATGTGGGAGTATGACAGTTCCTCTTCACTTCATGAGCAGCGCTGCCTGTAGTACTATCTCTATATTATCGTGTCCTGTTATTTTGATGTCAATTTTAATTCTTGTCGATAGGGACCAAGTTTGTGTCACTGTTTTTCCTTCGGTTTGACATTCCCTGCTGGATAGTTTTTATAGACAGCTTGTAATTAAAAGTGCAGGATTTCCTCATTGCCTGAATTGTTTGTTATTGATTTTGTCTCTGACTCTGTCAAATGTCGCCCAATGTCATTTACTCAGCCACAGGCTTTATTTTGCTTGAACAGATGTCATGAGAATAATGTTTCTAGTACGTCCTCATTTCCTCAGAGGTAAACTGATATCAAACTCACTGAAGAAACCAGCCAATTGTGCTGCTACAAGCTACAAACAAGGTCAGAAATAAACTTTTTTTTATGACACCTGGCAATAGAAAAGTGCAGGTAAATTAAGCTGCCATAAATACAGTTCAAAAACAATCTTTCTGAACATAGTTAATAAAACAATTTTAATTACATAATTCAAATCAATTTATGGTAACACTATTTTAAGGACCAATTCTCACTATTAACTAGCTTGCATATTACTAGCATATTGTCTTTTTATTAGTACTTATAAAGCACATATTAATGCCTTATTCTGCATGACCATATTTTAGATCCCTTAAAGCAGGGGTTTTTGTTTGATTAATAGAAAGCTCAAAAGAATAGCATTTATTTAAAATATAAAACATTTGTAACATTGTAAATGTCATTTTAAGGCGATCTTGCTGATTTTTGTTTTTATTTCATTTAAATTACTCATACAATTTTTGCCCTTAGACACTAAGGGTTATGCTAATGTGGGTCAGGTGATCTGGACGTGATCAGGGCTCAAAATTGTGGCTTGTATGAGAAGGTACATGACAGATGGTGGTTGGTATTGAGGGTTTTCTGATGGGGGTGGGATGGTCTAGGCCCTAGTTGTGCTAAACTGCTAGGGACCGCTCGGCAGGGTTGCCAGGTTTTCACAACAAAATCAACAAAATTACACAGCCCAATCGCTACTCAAAACTAGCCAAATGTACAGGCCCTCTACCATATGCTATTCAGCCTCATCATCAATATGGAGCCATTAAATCTGTCTATGAAAACTGAAAATGTTCAAAACCTGTGAAAGCCTGTAAGTCACAAGCATTCAGATGTGACTGTCACAAGACAGTCTTCTCCGTTCCTCTCTTCCTCTCCATCAGCCTGATGCCTTTTGATCTCGCATTTGGGTTAGGAGAGCTGCAAAAGTCCTTGGCCCACAAAGCCAGCTCTCTGTTGATCTAATCGAAAGGCCCCTTGTGAGAGTCTTTGGACACACACACACACACACATTCAAACGGAAGCGACACAGAAAAAGCACTTTCTCCCACAGAAAGGTCTTACTCATGGGTTAACCCAGGGGTAGGGAAGTGACTCGTTACTTCACCTTTCAGAAAAGAAAAGGCCAATAAGAAAGCCCCAAAAATGTGAAGTGCTTTGTATAATTTGCAATTAGTAGATAACTGTTTTTGCAAATATCTGTCATGGGTTTGTTACGTTGTGGATTCCGTAGGGAAAAAGTATATTGCCTCTTTCTCATTTTGGTACCCACCATTGCAGTCATCCCCTGCCACTCCCCTCAAACCGTCCTTGTCTTCCCCTCTTTCTCTGCTCATTTTCAGCATCTCTTCCCCTTTGGCAGTATGCCCTGGACCCCTCACTTAGCCAGCGCGTGCCTGTAAATGTTAATGCTAATAAATACCAGAGACCTGCCTGAACACCAGGGGTCCTGTGTACACAATTTAAGCTCAAGACCTGGCAGAGAGTGTCTATGAAATTTCAACAGGGTTTCTTGTCTTATTCAGCCTCTTAAAACCCAGTCAGATTAGGACATAGCTATACAAATAAACTTGAATTGACTTGACATTTAATGAGCAATAAGTTTTTCCCTGCTTCCTCTCCAGTCCACCTGGACCATTTAGATGCCAGAAAAAATGAGTCATTCACAAACCACCATGATATTGACACACATTAGCATATGCCTGCTCAAATCTACATATTGAAGGAATGGTTCACAGAAAAATGAAAAGCCTGTCATTTACTCACCTTCATGTTGTTCCAAACTTGTGTGACTTTCTTCTGCAGAACACAAATAGAAGATATTTTGAAGAGTGTGATAACCAGCGTTTTGGTTTCCATAGACTTCCACTGTTTCTGTCACTGACACATTTCTCAAAATATGTTCTTTTATGTTCTTTTTTAAGAAAGAAAGTACCTCCATGTACAGTAACTTCCATGTAACAGCATAGTTCATACAATTCTATCATTATTTACTCAACCCCATATAGTTCCAAACTTGTCTGACTTGTATATAACCTGCTGACTTTCTTTCTTCTGTGAAACATAAATAAAAGTTGTTGTTTTTTTAGAAATATTTGAGATTATTTGGGGGGGTTTTCCCTTCCGTACAATGGAAGTCAGTGGGCTCCAATGTTGTTTGGTTCCCAACATTCTTCACATTTTTTTTTATTTTTATTTATTTATTTTTTTTTGTGTGTGTGTGTGTGTGTGTGTTCTGCAGAAGACAAAAATACTATCATGTTTGGAATTACATGAGGGTGAGTAAACTGATGGAATTTTTATTTTAGGGTGAACTATTCCTTTAAATTAAAATGAGAGAGTGAAAATGATGTAAAGCTGAATTACATCCTTGAATAATATTATAAGTGGGCTTCAAAGAAATAAAGCTATAAAAGTTTATGATTAGGCTTTTTAATATTCTTGTAATTTTGGTAAGTTAAATTTTGGCCTCAAGTGAGGGCTTTTACCCTGTAGCTGTCATAGTAAATGGCTCTGCAATTAATAGAAATTTATGCCTAATGTCCTAAAAGATTGGAATTTCTTTCTACAGTAATAATAGAGAGCGACAACTAAATCATGGCCTCATTATAACTAACTAAAGCTTTAGTATTAGTATTAACAGATGTGTTTTGTACAAAGCAGTTTTGTTCTGATTTTTCACAAACAATAATTATATCAGTCAGACATAACACTTCTTTGTTGTTTTGTGGCAGGTTACCTCCACCTTATCCTCATCTTTACTCTCGATACCATGCAATGTGTTGAATGTTGCTCCTGACCCCCATGATGGACAGATAAAGTAGCACATAAGGAGGAGGAGGGACGGCACAGCCTCTGTGATTATAGAAGAGATTTGTGAAAGCCTAGAGGAAAGTGCCAGATGGCTGAGAATCTCAAAGCCCTCCATTCTCTATCTGCCATGACACACAGACATTTCTCCAGCCTCCAGACTCCCATCTCTTTAGATCTCTCACTCTCTCTCATGCTTTCAGTCTTTCCCTCAACCCCCACCTCACTCTCTTTTCCTCTAGACTTTGCAATGTTTACTAGCTCCTTCACAGTTGTCGGTCAGAATAACAGGAGTATGTTTTAATTTCCCTGTTTTCTCTTTCTGCTTTGCTCATGCTGTGCTTCCTGGGTCATTCCTGCTCTAAAGTACATTTTCATATCTCTATGAAATATTATACGGGATAAAATATTAAACTTAGGCATTTTAAAGATGGAAATCATATTAGTTTTTATTTAGTTTACATGCAACATCATTTGTAGTGGGAAAACAACAGCATTATTAAATATTAGCAATGGATCTGATGGATTATGTGTTGTTTTGTAACCTTAGTTTTTTTTTTTCACTCTAAATCCTTACATCCAGTTTGATAATAGAGAAATTAGTATGGTGGTCATTTTTTCTGCCATTCCATAAAAACACTTCCTTAAATTACAACACAAGCAGGTCAAATTTAAGGTGAAAGTACTTCATATGAGAAATTTCCATCCTGATCCACCATAAGGATTGTGAAAATGAATTATTCCTTTCCACTTTATCATAATTCTGTAGTAGACCATGGTGTAATGTTCAGTCTTTTTGAAACATCATCCGTCCATGTACATTCCTTTGATTTGAGGCTGTCTCCATTTTTCTCACCCACTTTCTTTTGTTTTCCACTTATATGGCAGACTGCACACATAATGACATAAGCCTGGTCCAGCACTTTTCTATCTGTTTTATGCCCTTGAAAGCTGTGATACTTAGCAGAAGTAAACTGATCCTGACACTTGCAATGAGAGTCATCCATCTCAGGGTTTGCGTGTGTGTGTGTGTGTGTGTGTGTGTGTGTGTTTGTACATCTGTAGGCTGGTTATTTCCTTCTATGGTTAGACAATAGTTGGCCATTAGCCTCCAGGATGCTTTGTGCTCTTTGCATGGTTCCTTCTGCTTCCAGTACACAGACTGTGTTAAATAGGGACACCCTGTAGAGAGTAAACTTGTAGATTATCTCTCCCATTTGATCTACTTGTTAATTTTATAGAATTACTTATCCAGGACAGATGGGTAGTGTGGATCAGCCAGTGGGTTGCCTGACACTGACCATGTTTTGTGAGGACAAAGTCACTTATAATGTTCTTGTAATCATTTCACATCTTCTGTGCCTTACACTGTAAAAAAAAAAAAAAAAAAAAAAAAAAAGTGAAATTCATGATAAAAATTGCATCTTTGGTTGCCAGAACTTTACTATAATAAAATATGGTAGCAACATTTTAAGTTTTACGAATGTAGCTTAAAGTGTAACTTAATGTAATGTAACTTAAAAAAAAACATATCATAACTGATATAATGTTAATACACCAAAATACTAAAATCTGTTTTGTACCTTTATAATATAGAGACAGCCACCATAAAAACACAGGTGGTAAAGAAAGCCACATGATGAATCAAAGTTCATCACAAGTAGCTTTTCCACAAATACTAATATGTAGAAGGTTCACAGTGGCACATGCACAAATATAAATCACCATTCATGACAACAAACATGACAACATTAATTTAACAACATATGAGTTCACATAAAACCCTAATGTACATAAGTGCTAACAAAAAACCTAGAATAAACAATTACATGAAAAACCATCAAATGTGAAGGAATTCTGGGAATGTCAATTTGCGTTTTTTTTTCACTGTAAATTACTTGCTTTTCACTTCCGAAAACTGTACATTTAACAATATTTACTGTAAAATTGCATGAAATGTCCTGTCTACTGTATCTATTACAGATTTTCACTGAATATAGTAAGGGAACTTGCTGTTAAACATTTAACAGGTTTTTACGGTTAGCAATTTTACAGTCATTTTACCATTAAAATTTATTATTTTTTTAGAGATTTTTTCTTGCATTGTGATGAAGATGCATCTTTCGGCCCAATGCAGATGCAACTTCTTAGCCTCTTGACCCAATTTACAGTTAACATGGTTGCTGCGCCCCTGAATCTGTGTAGCATCTCCTTGCAGTGAAATACAGTGTCACTCATCCGTGCTGATTTGTGTCAAGAAAAATATCACATTTGTATCCGATTGTTATGACAAGGCTGGCCTTTTGCTGACCCTGCTGAGATGACCAGCTGTTCTTGACACGGCCTAAGTAAACGTCAGGCTTAATGATCAGCCCTGAAGAAGTGCTAAACTGCTCTCTGTGTGGGCTTGTATGTTTGAGTGTGAGGATATAATGTATTAAATGGTTTTTGTGTGTGTGCATCAGAGAGTAGAAGAGCGTAAAGGCTTCTTTTGTTATTCATGTTCACCTTAATTAACTGTACACGATTGTTTGCGCACTAAAGTTCCCACATGGAACAATTCCCAAAGCAGATACCCATACCCATAGGAAAGAAAAATCAAAAGTGAGATCTCTTTAACATCTCAAATATTTCTCCTAGACAGAAATGAGGTTACTTTAAGATCGAATTGAGATTTTTGCTTGAGTCTCCTGCTTCTCAAACTTGTCTTCTGAGACAAAAAATAACAATCTCACAATGGTCTCCTTTAAAGCTTTAAAAGAGATCTCAACAATATCACCCACTGTGCTCAGACATTTCTCCTTAGCTAGAGACTCTGGATCTCTCAGATTTGTCTCCTGACAATTGATGTTGTTGAGATCTCTTCAAAATTTTTGAGGAGGCAAATGTGAGAGATCCAGTGTCGCTAAGGAGAAATATCTGAGCACAGTGTGTAAAGTTGTTGAGATCTCTTCTAAGGCTTTAAAAGAGACAAATGTGAGAGATCCAGTGTCGCTAAGGAGAAATATCTGAGCACAGTGTGTAAAGTTGTTGAGATCTCTTCTAAAGATTTAAAGGAGACCATTGTGAGAGTGTTAGCGTTTTTGTCTCAGGAGACAAGTTTGAGAAGCAGGAGACTCAAGCAAAAGTGTCCATTCAATCTTAATGTAAACTCATTTCTGTCTAGGAGAAATATTTGAAAGGTAAAGAGATCTCTTTTTTATTTTATTTTTCTTCCCTCTGGTTAGCTTCAATGTCATTTACACCATTTCAATCAAAGACAGTATATGCATTGTCATATTTGAAGTTGTTTTATGTAGACAGTGTTTTATTTCACAGTGATTTAACAGAGGAAACCATAACCCTTACGAAAAAGAAGTTTATTCAAGTGTGCTATTAGTTACTTCTTTTAAACTAACTGGTACACTAGTGTTACATTTGTTTAAAAAAGGTTAAAAAAAATGAATAAATAAAAAGGTAGTATATGTTTATACTAAACATCTTGCACTTGTAATTCCTTTCTAGTGTGTTTGGAAAATGTGGTGTATATACAGTGCTGGACAATGAAGATAAATTATAACATTTAAACTAGTAATATTAGTAATAGTAATATTGATATTCTGAAATGTTTAATGCTATTTAAATGATAGTTTTAGTATTTACAATATTAGTAAAAGTTTAACGTTTCTCCTAAAATAAAACTGAAGACATCTTAAGACAAAGCTGATATCTCAATGAGACATATAAGAGAATCACCCCTTAGTATCCTGAGCGTAGCGTAAACTCTGTCAGAGCCATATCATTGTGGGCAGCACATTGACATGAAGGCACAACTGCATCTCAGACGGCATGGGTTCGAATCCCAGCTAAAGATACTTTCCTACTCTTGTTCAATTCTCACCTGTCCAGTTGTTTCCTGTCTCTACTCCTACTGTCCTGACCGTTAAAGGTGAAAAACCCCATTGCAATAAAAACAGCAACCTCTGAGCAGTAAAACATTTTTATAATGGAGTCTTGATAGAGATTGCAGCAAGACAATAAAGAGATTCTATGTTTCTTCCACCACATTCTCTGTTTTGACTCATTTTTTCTCAAATATTTCTCATGTCTCTTTTGTGTCTACTTCCATTTCTCCTAAGGAATTTTAGGAGAAACATCTGAAATGCTGTTGATACTAAAATGAGAGATATATGAGAATCTCATCTAAGTCTCCTGAGCTTAGGAAAAGCAACCACTGAGCAATACATTTTTCCTATGGGTAAGATCACAAGCGAGGTTGGAGACTTGCATGTCTCTAGGCCAAAGCACATTAAGTCAGCAAGACATTTCTTCTCAGCCACCACTTACTGTACATGCATCACCGAGGGAACATAATGTGTAGTAATTGCTCTGTATTATTTCACAATGATTTGCCCTCTTCCCACAGGCACCACATATGTATCATAATGATGCTAGGATATGTATTTACCTCTTGACCTCTAGAAGTTTTAAATTTGTAAATAAAATAAAAAAATAGCCTGATCGTCATAACCAGATTAAGCCAATATGCTTTTTTTCTGGAAATCTGAATAACATGGAACAGCTTGCATACTGTATTCCTATATTGATCAAAATATTGGGTCATATACAGAAAACTTATTCAGAATATTCACCATAAATGAATATTTAAATGTGTGTGTGTGTGTGTGTGTCCACACAAGGGTGATTTTTTTCCTATGGGTAAGATCACAAGCGAGGTTGGAGACTTGCATGTCTCTAGGCCAAAGCACATTAAGTCAGCAAGACATTTCTTCTCAGCCACCACTTACTGTACATGCATCACCGAGGGAACATAATGTGTAGTAATTGCTCTGTATTATTTCACAATGATTTGCCCTCTTCCCACAGGCACCACATATGTATCATAATGATGCTAGGATATGTATTTACCTCTTGACCTCTAGAAGTTTTAAATTTGTAAATAAAATAAAAAAATAGCCTGATCGTCATAACCAGATTAAGCCAATATGCTTTTTTTCTGGAAATCTGAATAACATAGAACAGCTTGCATAATGTATTCCTATATTGATCAAAATATTGGGTCATATACAGAAAACTTGTTCAGAATATTCACCATAAATGAATATTTAAATGTGTGTGTGTGTGTGTGTGTGTCCACACAAGGGTGATTTTTCATATGATAGGGCGACGCGGAATGAAGAAGTTTTTTAGGAGTCGCGGCAGTAGAGGCGGCGCAACTATAACGACATGTGAATAATCCCGCCCATTCTAAAGCGATACTAAACTGCAGTGGAAACGCAACCCGAGCCGAACCGAGCCGTGCCGTACCGTACTGAGCCGTACCGAGCCGAGTCGTACCACGCAGTGGAAAAGCGCCATTATTGCATTGGTACTGTTGTTAAATGTAAAAGCTCTTATATATAGTACCAGTCACAATGAGGAAATGTTAAATGATGTTTATGAATAGTATAAACATACAGTAGTTGTATTGTTATCACAGTGATTTCTGTCTGTTACTAGCCACTGTGCTTAATGGTTTCTTTTGTTGTCTCATTATTTCTGAGCAAGTATTAATTTATTCATAGGCTAAGCAGCTTAAATCTGTAAATAAAGCCTGCAGTTCTATCTGTAACATGTAGTGTCAATAAGAGTTAATTGGTCACCTTTCTTTCCTGCAAGTAGTGTATTGTGTATCCTCTACAGTTGATGGTAGTAGTGTGTCCCCCTTTTTGATATTCAATTTCATGTTGATTTTTATATTAAAAGCAACTGATACCTCAAAGGTCAAACTGCTATCTCACATGAGTGATGTGGTCAGCTCAGCCAGCACCTTAGCACATGGGTACTGATCCCTTGACCTACTTTACAAAGATCCAACTAATTAAGCCACAGTCTCCAAAATAGACATTGGGGTTTATTAATAGTTTTTTTTTTTAATGTGTGGCATAGAAAAACACTACAACTGATAAATTAATGCAAAAACTTCATTAGTGGAGCTTAGACATAAGCAGAAAGTTATGTAAGGTTAACATAAAGTGACCTCTGATTTGAGGACATTTTCTCCAAGTTTCATTGTAGTAGATTTTAAAGTAATTTTCAATGCATGGTTTACTATCATTGTCTAATGGACTGACATACCTTTAATTGTTTAATAATCAGTGTCTTGCTTTATGTGTGCGTTATCTACTCTCTGCGAGTCTCACGTTTGCCCTGCTGCTGCTGTGTCTAGCTTGAAATGGAGAAACTGCAGCTGCAGAGCCTGGAGCAGGAACACAGGAAGCTGTCGGCTCAGCTGAAGGATGAGCGAGAGAAAAACAAACACGTGGTGATGTCACTGGTGCATGAATGCAAGCAGCTAGCTGCTCGTGTGGTCGAAGAGAATCAGCGCTTTGAGGAGCTCTCGTCCCGCACTGAGCAGGACGGCCGTTCCGTGGGACGACTGGAGGAAGAACTGGCATCCGAGCGACGTCGCAGCCAACAGATGGAAGCGGAGATGGAGAAACAGCTGGCCGAGTTTGACACAGAACGAGAGCAGTTACGGTCCAGGCTTAGCTGCGAGGAGATGCGTGCTGCAGAGCTGCGAGCTGAAAGTGAGAATCTCCGCCAGCAGGTGGAGCAGCTAAGAACTGAGCAATGCAAAGACGCCCCACCACTGCCTTCTGCCCCAGCATCTGCCCCAGTTAAACCCAAGACTGTGGCATCTGTGGCTGTGGGCACTGAGGCAACTGTCTGCAAGACTGCCTCCTCTCAGACAGATGTACCGCTGGAAAATGAAGGGGCTAAGAAGTTGCCACTTTCCATCCCCGTCAAACCTACAGGTTCCACCTATGCTAGCATGAACCTACCTAGGACTTCCAGTGTGGGGCGGGGGCTACACCACGGGAGTTCTCAGGCAGAAAATGGAGGAGAGGGCCAAACGCATTCGCATGGCTCACATTCACCTGGTGTGTCTACTACCTTGCCGACTGGGGTCAGTCCACGCGTCCAGGCGGCCCGTTACAAATTCCAACCCTCTGCCTCGGAGCAGGACCAAAATGGAACCGCAAACCAGAGCCCCCCTTCCCGCGACCTGACAAATCGAGACAACTTTGCAGCCAAACAGCAGGCACGCCACACAGTCACACAGGTTCTCTCCCGCTTTACAAGCCCTCCAGCAGGTGGGCCCCCTGCAGCCCTTCGCCCTGGTCTGCCACACTCCGCATCTGAGGGGGGACCCTTCACCGGGCGTTTGGGCCACCCCCAGATAGGCCTTAAATCACCAACTGTGGCCCGCATCGACAGGGGTAACCCACCTCCCATCCCACCAAAAAAACCAGGACTGTCCCAGACACCATCCCCTCCACACCCACCAATCAAAGTAGTAGGTGAAGCCAGCAGGTCCCCAGGAACAGGACTGGGGGTGGGCCTTGCCAAATCAACTGCCACCCCTCAGCTTCCACCAAAGCCCTCCATAGATTTGGGCGGTACAGTCCCAGCCTTGACTGCGTCACAGGTGGGTGCTTCCTGTACCGGCTGGCCGTGGGGTTCGCAGCCGACAGCAGCATGTGTGGAGTGTCCCCCTGTCACCACCTCCTCCACAGCTACCATTGTCAGTAGCCCCTCCATAAACCCACCTAGTCTTCCGTCCCATAGCCCCCAGCACCCGGGCAGCCCCCTGGCAGCAGCATCAGGTAAAAGGGTGCTCCATTCTTCACCCTTGCTTTCACTGCTTCTCCTCTCTACTCCCCTGCTTTTCCATACTTGATGTATTCTTCAGTAAGTCCTAGCAGAGGGGGACATAGACTTGGAGCAACCAAGAGAGGAGTAATCATACACTACTAGGGTTACCTGCCGGTTGAAATGCAGTACAACATAACCAAGATAAGAATATTTGTAAGATTCTTGAGGGCACCTACCCATGTCAGGACAGTTTCTTGACTTCACCAAAGCATTTTTAGATACGAATAGGTCAGGTTGACCCTCTCTTGAAAGGCAGGTCTCTAGGGGTCTTTCCTGTAATCCATTCTGAAGCTGATGCCAGAGGCTGCTCTATCCCCTTTCCTCCCATTGACCTACAACATGGTTTTGCTTCTCCTGTGTTCCACCACTAACCTGTTTCCTATAATGTCTTATACTTACTACTCCACCGTGTCCATGCCACCATCTGTTTCTTTGTTTCACCTACTGTAGAGAAACTTGAAACTTGTGAATGTGGTGTCATTCTCTGCATATTTTTCATGTTTAATTCCATAGTTTTAAAGACATTCCTAGACAACTAACCCAATATAATTGTGTTTGTCAAGGTCTTGTACTTAAATATACCTAAATATGTCTCTCTGCATTTGTTCTACACAATAGTATGCAGTTCTACATCTGAAATATACTACAGTAACTGTGAATTTATATCTTAGTGCAGAGTCTAATCGTGCTCCTGCAGGGTCAATGTCCAGCAAAGCTTAGCTCCAGCACACCTTTCTGGAAATTTGCAGTGATCCTGAAGACTTTGATTAGCTGGTTCAAGTGTATTTGATTGGAGTTGGAGCTAAACTGTACAGGACACTGCCCTTCAAGGACTAGAATTGGACACCTGTTTTAGAATAAAACAATACCTTCGATAAAGGCCTTGCTGATCTGATTGGTTAGTGCCAATTTGTTGTTAGTCTAGCTGGTGACTGGTCAAACAGTATGGTCTTTCTTGTAAAGTATTGCTGGTTAAGCTAATTAAGAAGCCTGGTGGAGACACCAGTACAGCAACATCCTACTCTGGTGAACATCAAAAACACAACATATACTGTTTTTTTTTAGCAGGGTGGCTCCAAAAAAGCTTTGACAAAGATGTCAATTAGTTAGAGTCATGCATTGGTATGTAAGCCAAATATATGAGACAGCTCCAATTGCAGTAAGATTTTAGCTCCAGTTGCAGTAAGATTTTCCTCTTGGAAACAGTGTCAGCTTTAGAAGCTTTAGAGTTCTCTCACATTTTGAAATACCACCCTATCTCTGCAGGCCTCTTCATAGCTCTCTGAGAGCACCAGAGAAAGGCAAATGTAACACCAGTGAAAGCAGAGCAAGTATTCCAGCAGAGTCTTCCTCTTCATTGTCACTAGAGACTAATCCACAGGGTAGTTCTGAGAGATTTCGGTAGCTAGCTGTCATCGCTAAATGTAAAAAATTAGCACTTTTCTCCCTCTCTCTGCAGCCACTCAGCCATGGCAGTTCTCTGAGGCTCCTCTGCTCTCTCTGCCGCCCATTTTAACCCAGAAAAGAGCCAATAATCTTATGCTTTCCACTGGACCTCAATGCCTATCTTTCTCACTTCAACTCCCTCCACTAACCGAGATAAACGTAGAGAAACCCTAGAGACAAAGCTATTTACAAACATGCATCAGATGCTAGAGTTGCATCCACACTGTAAGATATGTTATTTGAATTCTGTTTTCACATAGGTACCCATTAGCCAGTAGTATTCCTTGTGCTTTGTCAAAATTCATCTGTTTTTGTTTTTTTTTTGCTGTAGTTTCTGTCTTTCTAACTCTGTCCAATTGACGTGTCTCAAACAATCAACTCCATGTTTAGAATGTTTTAGTTTGACTGACATGATTAATTTACCATAAACTGCCTGCTGCCTGATTTCATTTATCCGGTTGTGTTTTGTCTTTTATTTGCCTTTTTGTTTTTAACCTGATCTAAAAACAGATGAAGTTGACTTTATCTTTAAGGATCTAATTAGTAGGATAGTGGTTGTGAATTGCAGATAAACTCTTTAGAATAATATGTTTCCAATATTGTGTCAAAATGTGTACATCGCATAAACATTTACCCTTTGTTTTGACTGAATTTGGCTTGCTTCACATTTCCTCTTGAACATAAATTTTGTGTGTTCATCTCTCTGGAGAGTAATTTGGTTACTGAACTACAAAATAGTTGTCTCAGTCAGCACTGCGCCAGTGGCAGTGGCCTTAAATTATTTCTGAATGACAAATGGAGTCGTTCTTCTGGGTAATGTTTTGGATCAGAGAACACATTTTGACACAACGCTAGCACCCTGCCTCACTAGTTACTGCTGTTGCTTGAACCCTCCCAGGCTGGTGTCCCTCCATAGTCTCCTCGCTAACCTGCGGTGACCCCGTCCCCCTGGATGACGGGCAAACCCTTTTCCTCCAAGCTGCTTCCCAGGGAAATGTCACTTTATTGTCTATGCTGCTTAACCAAGATCCACTATTGGATATTCATCTCCATCAACAAGAATTAACCTCTGCCTTGATCTCTGCTGCTCTTAATGGATACACAGGTACGTTCTGGGCAGATTGTGCTTAACTGAAAAAAGGTTTTCTTTTGTGTAAGACATTATCCAGTGATCGTTTTTCTATAGATGTAGAATTACTTGTGTATATATACACAGTGAAAATGTAGATATTAATATGTAAATAATGAGTTTTTGTCTATTCTATAGACTGCTTAAATCTGCTGCTGACTTCAGGGGCATCTGCTGATGCTGTTGATGAATCAGGATTTACGCCGTTACATGCCGCTGCTGAAAATGGTCACCATGGGTGAGTCCTCTGTTCTCAATTTCCTCGCTATTGTCGTTTTAACTCTTTTATTGTGTTTTCAAGAACAGACACTTTTGTGCCTCTTATCGCACCGTTATTAACATACTTATCAGGTGATCTGATCACAAGTTGTCAGGTGAGAAAGACTGAGTTTTACAAAAAGTATACTTGCAAATCACTTGTGCATGTTTATGTATGGGATTTTTTTCAGATTTTTTAAAATTGGACAGTTCTTTTAATGCTGTATGTAACAGGCTTGTTTAAAAACCTTTGCTTTAGTGCATTAAATGATTGACAGGTGAGTAGGTGGTATGCATCAAGACAGATTAGCATTTAAAATAAAATGTGATGTACTCACATTGCCTCAGTATGTGGATTGACCAGTAACCAGATGACAAAACGTTTTGAATCTCTTTTGGACGTGTGTTTAGCGCTGCCCAGTTGTGTAACCAGGGTCTACACAATTTTGTGTCTCTGATGTGTTTCTCTATGCAGTGATATCAATCTCAGCTGCTCTCTCATTGGTAGGTGCATGAGAGCTCTTGTGAAATGTGGAGCTGATTTGGAGAGGGACTGTTCGCAGGGAAGGACCCCTCTGTACCTGGCCTGTGAACAGGGACATGTGGAGTGTGTGAAAGTCTTGCTAGACGCAGGAGCAGACTGTTCACATGTCACAACTGTGAGTTTTCATGACACCAGTGTCACTCAAATGTCAATTACTCAAATGTCTGCATTCCTGAATACGTTAGGAAATACTGCCCCTCTTTTCATCTCCATGGTTACCTTGACAGTTGAGCGTGGGTATTTCGCTGTCTGTGTGTTGCTCAGAATGTAATTACGGTCCCTGTTTTAGAAACACTTAATTACGCCCTAGATGTTTTCTCAGTTTGCTCAAATTTACTGGGCTGAAAAAAAAAAAATATATATATCCTGGGAAATTCTAAAGGTCTATATTAAGGTAGTTTTTACATTTGCTTGTTGGTTCATCTTTTGTGCATTTTAATATTTTTGTGATCTGCTTTATTGTAAGTGTGTGTGTGTGTGTTTATTGGTAGATTAGTATGTTTGTGGAATAAAAAAAATTACATATATAACAATACCGCAAATAAATGGATTTAAAAAAAAACATTCTAACGTATAATTTATAAGTAATAAAATGTATTTATTTTAATTTTATTTATTATTATTTCTCGTTTTTTTATTACACAATTGCACAATTATTGCATTTCCTCAAAAATACCTTTTTTTCTACCTCTTTACCCCTTAAACTTAAGTGTTTGTTGTTCCCAGGACAACTGCACAGCTCTGCACGCCGCAGTCAGTTCAGGTCATGTGGGCCCTCTAAAGCTCCTGCTACACCACCCATCTCCTGAACCAGACCTGGATCTCATTGCATCTCCTTCAGACCCCAACCAGGAGCTCCAACACCCTGGCATAACAAAGGCCAGTCAAATTCTCAACCACAGTAACCAGGATGGCTGGACTGCTGCCCATATTGCTGCATCCAGGGGCTACAAGGTGACATGTTTGATGCTGAGTACACTGCTTCACACCAGAAAATAAGAGTTAGAGGAGACTTATAAACACAGATGATGCCTTGCATGCTTACGTATCTCCTGGTTTACAGAAATGCCTGGAGGTTTTGTGTAACCACAGTCAACAGGACATGGAGAAGAGGGATAAATGCAATCGCACAATACATGATGTTGCCACAGATGACTGCAAAGACCTACTAGAGAACCTGGGTAAGTATAGTTTGAGCGATGGAGCTTTGTACAAATGTGATGGTTTGGCCATGTGATAGTTGACTTAAAGGATTAGTTCACCCAAAAATGAAAATTATGTCAATAATTGCTCACCCTTGTGTTGTTCGAAACCCATACTACCTTCGTTCATCTTCGGAACACAATTTAAGATATTTTTGATGAAATCTGAGGGCTCTCTGACCCTCCCATAGACAGCAAGGTAACTACCACGTTCAAGGTCCAGAAAAGTACCAAGATGATTGACAAAGTAGTCCGTGTGACATCAGTGGTTCAACTGTAAAGTTACGAAGCTACGAGAATACTTTTTTGCGCATAGAAAACAAAAACACGCAAGCGTGTGCCGGCACTGACCCAGATCCGGCGTAATGACGTCATCTGGGTCATGCCGGATCTGGGTTAGCACCGCCACACGCTCGCGTCATGGTACTGTCGTGAACGCGCATCCAAAGTGACGCAGTAGAGACGAAAATGTGAAATTAAGTTGTTATTTTTGTTTTCTTTGCGCAAAAAAGTATTCTCGTAGCTTCGTAACACACAGACTACTTTGTCGATCATCTTGGTACTTTTCTGGACCTTGAACGTGGTAGTTACCTTGCTGTCTATGGGAGGGTCAGAGAGCCCTCAGATTTCATCAAAAATATCTTAAATTGTGTTCCGAAGATGAACGAAGGTCTTACGGGTTTGGAACAACACGAGGGTGACTAATTAATGACAGAATTGTAATTTTTGGGTGAACTAACCCTTTAAGTGACCACTGTCTTACCATTTAACTTTTGATTTCTACCCTACTTAAGACTGGTACATAGTGGTTGTACAGGTGCTCATGAGCTCACTGGAGCGTCTTTGCCCTGTGGATCTCCTGGAGGATGGCTGCGCTGTTGGCAAAGTTACAATTCAGCGCCATACTAGCTGGGAAGAACTAACAGGAAGCTTGAGTCACCTGCTGACCAATCACCTCCAGCTAATTTGTGGGAACTGGGAACTGGAGGAAGTTCTGGGCAGAGCAAACACTTTGGGCCTCTCTTCTAACAGCATGGCCTCTGTAATTATAGGTACACACATCTACTGTATATCTTACAGTGTAACTAGGTACTTGCCTAGAAATTCAGATTAATTTGTGTCCATTTAACTTGATTCTCTCCATAACTTTAGGTGTTATGTGTTGTGTTTAATAATAATAATAATATTACAAATATCTCATGAAAATTCACCCCAAAACCAAAAGTAAATGTAAATGCACTACCATTTAAAAGAGGTTAATAAGATTTTTTAAAATGTTTTTGAAAGATGTCTCTTATGCTGACCAAGGCTGCATTTATTTGATCAACAATACAGAAAATGGGTAATATAGTGTAATATTATCAGTGTTGGGCAAGTTACTCTGAAAATGTAATCAAATTACTGATTACTCCTTTTAAAAGTAATCACGTTACTGTTCTGATTACTTTATTTCAAAAGTAATTAGTAATTATTTACATTACTAGTTACGTTACTTTTTTCTCCATGAAATTTATGAAATCCCAGCATACACACTCCCGATAAATATTTGTTATTAAAGCATCAACATTAACAGAACACTGTTATTTTTAACTAAAGCAAGCGGCTGCTGCGTGCATGGTTTGGCATGGCAGAATGCCAGCAAAGAGCGCTGCATTTATAATCTCTAAAAGACATCTCAGTTCATCGCAATCTCACAAATCTCTGTTATAACACAATAAATACAGTATATGCATAATGAATCTTTCATAATGTCTACAATTCGTGTGTTATAATGAGAAGATTCGTGAACACGCAAATTTCAGCACTGCATTGATCAACGCTGCAAACACGTGTTATAGCCCAAATAGAAACTCTGCATACGCTTGCACCTGTTAATCGCTTATATTTTATATTAGTTCATGTTGCTTTTGTGCAATAGATGAATAACAATTTAGTTGTTTTAGATATTTTATGTTTAGATATTTAT
>NW_015647012.1:426991-444769 GCF_001515625.1 Sinocyclocheilus rhinocerous | reverse complement strand
ATATGACTGTCACTAGTATGATTTGAATTCACACAATCACATTCACACAAACGTGCTATTACTGTCTACTTGTGTAGGCTCTTCAGTCGTTATGCTGACACTGCCTCTAGTGAGCATGAATTTAAAATGGCTTTTCTCTTGGGTGTTGTCCAACAGCACAGTGGGCCAAGTAGGGAAGGACGTGGGATAGGGGACTAACTGAGCTTGGCTCGACCCGAGGGTTGTCATGCAGGGCTGCTGAAAATAAACTAGCCTTCTCCAAGTTCTCACTTATTTCTTTCACACCCCTCTGGCCTTCTCCCTCTCTCTTTTTTACTCTTTCTCTCATCACTTCTTTTTTTTGTTTACACTCAACTCCTCCCTTAAGACAAGATGTTTTCAAACACCAAGAGATGTCAAAAGGAAGCTAATTGGCCTACAGAGAGCAACGTGATGACTATCTACTATTCCTGACACAAAACAAGAGGAGACTGACAGACATGAAAGAGAGTGAGAAGAGGATTTGCAGGATAAAAGCTGATTTATCATGGCTCTCAAGTTTGACATACAGTATTACAGTAGATGAAAACCGCTCCCATGTCAGTTAGGATTACACATCCATACACGCTCCCGATAAATATTTGTTATTAAAGCATCAACATTCACAGAACACTGTTCTTTTTAACTAAAGCAAGTGGCTGCTCTGCGTGCATGGTTTGGCATGGCAGAATGCCAGCAAAGAGCGCTGCATTTATAATCTCTAAAAGACATCTCATCTTCATCTTCAAAGTTCATCGCAATCTCACAAATCTCTGTTATAGCACAATAAATATATGCATAATGAATCTTTCATAATGTCTACAATTCGTGTGTTATAATGAGAGGATTCTGAAAATAAACTAGCCTTCTCCAAGTTCTCACTTATTTCTTTCACACCCCTCTGGCCTTCTCCCTCTCTCTTTTTTACTCTTTCTCTCATCACTTCTTTTTTTTGTTTACACTCAACTCCTCCCTTAAGACAAGATGTTTTCAAACACCAAGAGATGTCAAAAGGAAGCTAATTGGCCTACAGAGAGCAACGTGATGACTATCTACTATTCCTGACACAAAACAAGAGGAGACTGACAGACATGAAAGAGAGTGAGAAGAGGATTTGCAGGATAAAAGCTGATTTATCATGGCTCTCAAGTTTGACATACAGTATTACAGTAGATGAAAACCGCTCCCATGTCAGTTAGGATTACACATCCATGTCTTTCACCATAGGCGGACACATAAATCTAGCCGATGTACCTCTCTTTCCTAAATGAATCCTCTTTTTAAACTGTTATCTTTATGCGTGTGTATTTCAGGTGATGCTGTATGGTTGCCAGGGCAGGAGCTGCCTCAGTCTCCTTGGGACCTCGTTCGGAAGCGTCTGAGCCAACGTATTACCATACATCTTAAAGGTGGGCTTTCAGTCTCTTTCTTTTACATTTTAAAAAATTTTAAAAATGTAATAATATTTCAAAAATTGTATTGCTTTTACTATATTTTTAAATGCTTCGAATGAATATGAAATAAATGCAGCCTTGGTGAGCGTAAGATACTTACTACATTAAAAAATCTGATAACATTAAAAAAAATCATACGAAACACTGTTCCTATAAACATTCTCTATTCTTTTTCTATTCTATCTACTTGTTTTCTTTTTAATTATTATAAAAAATAATAATAACTTGACACTTTAACACTAGCTCTATCTATTCTATCTCTTTTTATTGTTTATTTATTATTTTTAAAAAAAACCTTGATAAGGTGTACTGCATTTGACTAACCAGGGATTTGTCACAACACTTATATTATATATTGTTATATATTGCACATATATTGTTGCTGTTTTGTTTTGTTGTTTTGATTGCTTCCATTACCTTCTTTTGTAAGTCGCTTTGGATTCTTTAATGAATAAAAAGAAAGAACAACATTGATTTGAATTATGTTTTTTGAAACTGTCACTTTTGAATACTTGAATGGATCTTTGCTGAATAAAGTTTTATTTCTTATGAAAAAAACAAAATCTTGCTGACCCCAAACATTTGAATGATACAACTTGTATATTACAACCTTAAGTGTTAAAAAATTTATTCGTATATGTAGAAATTAACATTAAATTAGATTAATAAACGGTATAAAAATATTGGTTATAGATCGTAATATGTAATGCATTATAACCTTATTGTGATGTATTATATTTTGATAATATATCAGGTATTTTGTAAAATGCATCACATTGTGTATAAGAGATTCTCTTGGTAAAGGAGAAAGATATACTCAGCAGATCAGCAGATCTCTTGGGTTTCCACGCTTTAATGAATAGCCACACTCTGCTCCTCTTCATCACATGACCCTGATGTTCAGCCAGGCTCCAGAATATTCCATCTCATGCAATGGCACGTCAAAACAACTCTGTGAAGCCCTTGCTCAAATCCATTTCACGCAGATCTCCTGATCTCCCATGGCCTCTGTGTGCTCTTTGATTAACTGTGTAGGTTTGATTTATGGTTCATGGCTGCTATGATTTTGCTTTCTGTCAGGCCTGTCAGAGTGCACTCTGGATGAGATGACTTACGACTCCCTGATCCCTCTACAGCTGCTGCAGAACTATGTCCGTCTGGTACGCTAACTCGCTCTCCACATCAAAGAGAGTTTTTTTAGCATGTCTCTCTAGATGAGAGTTTTTTAGCATGTTTCTCTGGATGATCTTTTAAAGTTTGGATAAAGAGTGCTGAGAAAAACAAGGCCTTATTATACCATGGGACAAAAAACAACATTCTTTGAGCCTCCACCACCAGTTTGGCACCTTGGGGCAACAGATACTATTTGTGTTTTAAAATGTTGTAATAGAAGATAAATGCAGTGCAACAAGCAGTAACTTAAGACAGCAAAACACCCTCCAAGACACTTGAGTAATCAAGCCTGCATAAAGTCACGTATAAATATATTTTTTGGCATGAATTATAAAATTAAGCGGGTCTAAATGAATAATACATGTGCTGGTAGTGCATTTTGATGAACTAGATTGTGTTTTTGCCTGTGGTCAGGTGGAACAGTACCATAACGTCATCTTCCACGGGCTGGAGGGCAGCTTTCAGGAGTACATCGCCAACCAGATCTCTCATTATATCAAGGTAACTAATAGTAGTATCTAAGTATAAATACTTGAGATTTTTAATTGATGATTCTCTTTCTTTTGGGCCTCATATTCAGTACCTTGTGAGAAAATTAAAGTCGAAACTGGGCCTTTTTTTTAGAGTCAAGTATTGTCTTTCTTTTGCAGCAAGGAAGAGATTGGTAGCAGCTACATTTTTGTCAGTGTTGGATGATGTAACTACAGAAGAGTCAAGTTTTAAATAGGAAAAATATAGAAACTCTTTGGTCTTTTTTGAGCGAGATGCTAACGGTCTAATCAGATTCAATGATCTATGCTAAGCTACAGCTAAAAGTGCTACTGCCAGACCCGGACTTCGGCTGAATGGATTCGAAAACGGTAAAACTCAACTGTTTAACTCTAGGGGAGTTGAAAAATGAGCCTATTTTCAAAAATAGTGGAGTGTTCCTTTAAAGAATCACTTTTTAAATTTCATGCTTTTGAAGGTTTTTGAACATTAAACACCGAATATATGAGGAGGCCTAAATACAATACAGTTTCATACACAAAGTACAATACATTTATGATATGTATTCAAATACATACACTACTTTTCAAAAATCTGTGGTCAGTATTATTTATTTAGAAAGAAAGAAAGAAATTAATATTTTTATTCAGCAAGGATGCATTAAATTGATCAAAAGGGACAGTATAAACATTTCTAATGTTACAAAAATTTATATTTAAATATATTATTTTGATCTTTCTATTCATCAAAGAATACTGAAAAAAAGCATCACAGGTTCCATAAAAATATTAAGCCGCACAGCTAATTTTGATATTGATGATAATAACAAATGTTTCTTTCAAATTCTGCTATCAAAAGAATTGTTAATGATAAGAGTGTCTCGTTTGTCTCATGTACTGTGGGCGTCCATATGTACTAGTCATGATGTTTATGATGCACCTGTTGTGTGTTTGTGTGTTCGCAGCACAGACAGGAGGCCCAGGGGATTGGCTGTGATGTCGTCAGGGTGGAGATAGATGAGAGTCTATCAAAAGAGCACCTGCTGGAGATCTTCATCAACTGTGGTAAGAGCCTCTTCAATCATGCAGCGCTGTGTCAAGGAGTCATGTTTCTCAGGTGATGATGTAGGTAAAGGAGCAGAGGAAGAAGATAGCAGACCCCTAGAAACAAGATCAAAACGTTTTATTCTGTGTTGAATCTGAAATGCTTAGAAATGACTATGATTATTCTGCGCCACTCAATATGATTATTTTTGGCCACTGATGATTTTGCATGCCTTTGGCCTGTACCTTATAAAAATGAAAATAAAAATCTTGGTTACAATGAGCACTTGCACTAGAAGTGAATGTGGCAAATTTGTAAATGTAAAAAAATACTCACTGTTTCAATAGTATAGCCACCAAACCTGAACAAAAAGCCATTAAACGTTAAAAATCACTTACTAACCTTTTTTGTTGCAACATAATTCCTAAAACCTATAACAACTTTACAGCTAGAATATTCCTTGAATAATTACATCTTTGAATTTTAATGGTTTGTCTGGTACTGATCGAGTTGTGTTGTGTATATCAGGGTTTCTGGTGTCTTTGCATGAAGGCAGCACTGGGCGTTGTGTTGTGGTAGTTCTGGAGGGTCTGCAGAGAGCCCACTCTCTCAGCCACCTCCTGGGAGACCTGTGCGAAGCCCTGGAGAACCGAGGATCTGTCTATTCCCTCTCCCTCAACCATGGTGAGACTCATCCATACAGATGCAGCAGAGCTGGAATAGTCAATGTACCTGAAAGAGCGGTTCGGTTCAACTCTTTTCTCCTCGTGTTGATGGACAGGTCACGATGGGCTTTACTATTTCCGTGAAAGGAGCTTTTTGATTGGCACACTGGCCAAGCCTCGCCTACAGGGTGCTGAGCTACGATTACAGCAGTACTTCCGCTGGGTTCAGCTGCGCTGGGACACCGAGCCCCTCAATGGCATGCTGGGACGTCATCTACGCAGAAAACTCCTCCACAAGGTCAGCCCTGCTCATTATCTAATAGGCTGCAGGGAAGACCACCAGAATAGCAATTCAGCTCTAAATTTAGTCAAGATCGTTTAGTATATTTAGTGTAGTTTAGATCAGAGTGTACCATGTGACTGCTGAATCATTCAAATAAACATCGAGACTTCAAATGGTATGGAATGACTGCACAACAATATCAATTTTATTTTTATTCGTTTTTTTTTTGTTTGTTTTTTTTTTCATTTTGATATTAAGTAAGAAATAGACCAAAATAATCTTAATCTTTCCTTCCAGTTAGCTGTTAACCTCAACACTGAGTCAGTGAGTTGGACCTGTGGAATGGATCAGTTGATTCATTGAAAAGATCTGAATCAAAAGAATAATTCTTTTACAAATGGGGCTACTTGTTATTTCTTTCATGAAATCTCATGAAGCCTAAAGTAGATGTCAGGATTAAAGGACCACTTTAATGATGGTTTTTGGTGCTTTGCATCATTAACAGTACATTGTTCAAAATTGCTCCTTTTGTGACAAATGAAAGAAAATATGGGTTTGGAATGAGAGTAAATGACGTAATTTTCATTTTGAGTGAACTCTCCCTTTAATCAAGTTTTTCTATGGCTGTACAGGCTCAGGGCCAGTGCTGGACATCTGATGATCCTGTACACAAATTGCTTTCTTGGGTGTGCTCAGTGTGGCACCAGCTCAACGCCTGCCTGACGCGTCTGGGGACCTCAGAAGCCTTGTTGGGACCCTATATCTTCCTCTCCTGCCCTGTGAATGCAGAACAGACTCAGGCCATTCCCAAGTATGTCAATCTAGTGTTGTCACGATACTGGAATTTCTAACTTCAATACAGTTCTTTGAAAAATATTTGATAACATTTTCGATACCATGGGAGAAAATTGGAAAAGTATCTAGGTTAATATATTTTTGACCATAATCAAACATCTTCTTATCAGCTGAAACTGTTGTCTGAGATTCCTCAAGCCCTAATAGGAGATAGTACTACTACTAACTAATATATTATTATTATTTATATAAGACAAAAATATATTACTATTGTAATAAAACAGGACCATGAGCTGCATACTTGTAAATGATTATAGTGAAAGCTCTAAAACACACAGTGCGACGGACTATATACTTATTTAATTAAAATACAGTGTGGTGTGTGTCAACTCACTGTTGGAGAGAAGAGAGAATGACAAAACACAACTGCTACCTTGTATCGATACTGCAGAAAGTATTGAAACGGTTTTGAATATTCAGAATCAATGTGTATAGAAAAATCTGTATTTTTTACACTACATGAATTTGAATTAAATTAAACTTAAATAATAATGATATTTATATATTATTTCCTATGACAGGTCAGGCAGTATTATTTGTTAATATTGGTCCATGTGTCTTTGTGTTTAGGTGGTTGGTGAGGCTTTGGAATGCAGTGATAGTTCCACGGGTCGAGGATGCTGTTATATCTAGAGTAACAGCCAAACGCTCTCCCTCCCAACGACGGTCTCCCAACAACAAAGGTCTGAGCCCAGGTCAGAGGGCGGTAGTCAAAGCAGCTCTCAATATCCTGCTGAATAAGGCTGTGCTGCAAGGCTGCCCACTGCCCAGAACAGGTACAGCACCATCAAAAGTGTTGAGGAACACATTGAACTAAATGTTGCTACTAATGTAACTACATTTATCAGTAGTGTGCCAGTAGCTCAGATAATTTCACAAAAATGCAGCTATTTCAGTACTGGGCAAAAAGTAGCAAAGTAGCTTTAATAACACTGACCGTCAGCCATTAAATCTTTCAGTGTGGTCATTATTGGTACTTACTGAAAACAAATTTGACTCTTTTCCATTTATGTGGTTAGAGATTAACAGGTTCTTACCGGAGTTCCAGGGAGGATGTTTCCCTCTTTCCACCATTGGCTCCGCCTACAGGAAAGGTGGCAGAAAAGGACGTGATAATGGGGCTTGGAGAAGAGCCAATACCAGTCCAAGGAAGAAAGGAAGCCCCGCCTCTGGGAGGAGCTCTAGCTGCTCTTTAAGAGAAGGTGAGGTGTAACTGATGGCTTTGATTTTGCAGTATATGCAATTCTGCTTCAGTAACAACAAGCTACTGTTGGCATTTTATTTATATTACATTTTCTGAATAATCTATGTTCTTTTATTCTTATTATAAAGGATCTCTGGCCAATTCAAGCACTCACCCAATAACAAATGTCAATCATTCAAGGTGTGTTTCTTACATGCCCAGAAATTATGTTCGTACTACCAGCAGATGGCAGTGTTATTCAATTCAATTCGATTATGTACATGTATGTACTGTCTGTTCCTGCAGACTCAGTGATGGAGTTGCTGTGGGTCTGTCTCTCTGCTCTGATGATGAGACGGATCTCATCAGAGAACTCCAGACCATGTGCTCTAGCAAATCTGAGCCAGACATAAGCAAGGTAATAGACATTAATACTCACATATACAGCTGCTCAAAAGTTTGGGGTCGTTAATTGTTTTTAAAAACTCTCTTATGCTCACAAAAGGTAACATTTATTTAATCAAAAATACACTAAATGCAGTATTTTTGTGAAATATTATTAGAGTTTAAAATAAATGTTTTCTATTTTAATATATTTAAAAATGTAATTTATTCCTGTGATGGAAAGGTGAATTTTTAGAAGCCATAACTCCAGCGTTCAGTGTCACTTGATCCTTCAGAAATCACCATAATGCTGATATTTGCTGCTTTAATCCTCTAGTCTCAGATTTAGTCTTGCAAACTCCAAAAAAAAAAAAAAAAACAGCTTGTGCTTCTCTTAGAGACTTTCTGTTCAACCTACACAAACAGTCTGGCACAGTTTAGCACATGACCTTGCAGTTTCTAGGAATTGACGAGCTGTGTTTGTTTCCTCTTTTACCTGGTACAGATTGCTCTTTTTAAAGAGGACTTCATCATGCTTCCAGACTCGATTCCACCCAGTCCTCAGAGGAGTGATGGCAAGGTCACGCAGCCCCAGACAAATCCTGTTACAACAGAGAGTGCCGTGGATATGACCCATCCTCCACCACAGAAGGCAAGCCTTTGATAAAACACCATGGCTCTGTTCCAAAGCCTACTGAGCCAACTACATAGGTAGCTGCCCTCTAAGGCAACATCCTAACTGTTATGGAGCCTCATCAATAAACAATATAGAATGCTCTATGTAAAGTGCACAAATAGAGCACCACAGTCAGGTTCCGAAAGTAAACAGCATGATTGCTGGTTTTTGTAACAAAGCACGTGTATAAGGTGCATTCTCTCTGTTTTTGTTAAAAATACGTTTGTTTTTTGTATATTGCTGTCTGTGTAAAGATCGACGGTAGTCATGCTTCTCCTCAGCGAGTGACGAGACCCAGATCGCATCTGCCCGTCCCCAGCAGCAGAGGGGCTCAGCAGGTGAACGCCACCAGCAGCAGTTCCCTTCAGAGTCACAGCAGCAACCCTAGCAGAGCAAGGCAGCCCCCATCCCATAACAACAGCAACAACTTCTCACAAGACAACATCTGCTTCCTGGACCCCAACTGTAATGAAAACTACAGTAACCATGGATAGACACCTCCCACTGCCCTCAGTCTGTTATCAACCTCTATGTTGTGAAGTTTGGTTACTGGCAGCATTTTAGTATTTGTACATGTTGTCCATACTTGTTACACTATATTACATTGTGTACTTTGGGACCATAGTTTTAATGTATTCAACTGTTTAAGTAAAGAACTTTGAGGAAAAACAAGTACGATGAACTAACAGGAGAAAGCTTGAACACTTTACAATTTGCCTTTTAGGTCAAATGTTTTGGATCAAAGTTAGAGCTGGTAGTCTTTTTGCTCTTTAGTATTTGCAATCAATCGTGTTTTACGTTTAAATAAGTGAAAGGTGAGTTTTAAAAACTGTCGAAATCAGGGTTTTACCAAATATGTGTAAATAAGAACTGGGAACTTAAATGTTGTATAGATTTGTGTGTGTGTGTGTGTGTGTGTGTGTGTATGTGTGTGTGTGTGTGTGTGTGTGTGTGTGTGTGTGTGTGATATTGCGCTTGTACATTGGAGGAATTTTGAAGGGAAAATGAGAAGTGTATATATTGTTTGTAATATTAAATTTTGGTTCATATTTTTTCACGAACTGAATGTAGCAATAAGTACCACCATTGCGAACACAGGATATTTAGTTTTTGTCCGTTAAGCCATAATTAGTATTTTCAATTACTCTCATGCGTGCTCAGTGTCTGGCTTGAACTTTGACTTTGTGAAACCCAACTATGAAATCGGAAACGGCGAGCATTATCGGCGCTTTTCGTTTGTCTTCTATATTGAACATTTAGGATAAACAAGTATTATTTTAAAGTCAGTATTGTTCATATGTACAGAAGAGATTCTAGTCGACCTCTGATGTTTAAATGTATTATAGTTGTCGGATGAGGTTCAGAGAAATTGTCCTGTTTCCTCCGAGCACAAAAATTAAAAATGCACTATCCTAGACATCACCTCAGCGCTTGGCTTTTCTTTCTCCACACAGCTAATGCTAACATTGTGTTGGTTTGAAACCGAATCATTCAGCTGGAATCGTTTATCACCAGCTATGTTTCTGTGTCCTGTCTCACTATTCTCTTCTCACTATAACACAAGATAAGAGTGGAATGAGGTCATTCCTGGTGACCACACAGAAAAAAGAAAAAAAAAAAACGAGAAGCGCAGTCTTGAAAAATATATTTGTTTCACAGAAAAGTATATATATTTACACTTTAAAATAATCAATGTTTTTGTTTGTGCCTTTCCTAATTCAATGAAACACAAAGAAAATAGAGTAATTGTTTTGCCATTTACATGATTCATATGATCCCATTTTGCTGCACTTTCAAAGGATGCCAGACGTTGGTCACACGTTAACAATAAATTAAATGTTCAGAGAAAAATAAGAATACATTTGATTTGAGATAAATCATAAAAGTTACATTATACAATTTTTACAGTGTTCAATTATTCCTGGCCTCACTGTGTCCCATTGTGAGAGGATATTGAGTACCTAGAAAAAATACATATCTTTTTCATAATAAATGTCAAATGTTCTGATGATAGGTCATCCAATATAATGTACCATTTGGAGACCATTGTAAGCTTGATTGTTTCTGTATGAATTCCAGTTTGAGACGCTCAGAGGCGAGTGTCTTGGATATTGTCCTCTGCCTCCTCTTGCAGTGTCTGCGTAACAGAGCTGAGTTTGGATTGAGGGCCGTGCATGCTAGAGTTCCGGCGAGGGAAGAGTTTGAGGCACTCGGCTGGACTTATGGCCTGCTTTAGATGACTGGTCTCATTCAGCAGCTTCTGAATGGAATCGTAGGTCTTCACCTGACCCTTGTCCATCATCTGCAACAGAGATCATAGGAGTCGAGGACAAACTGAAAAATATATTTTTACAAAAATTTTTTGCTAAAGCTATTTTTTTTAAGTCCCTCTTATGCACACCAAGGTTACATTTATTTGATCAAAATATAGGAAAAACAGTAATATTGTGAAATATTATTACAGTTTAAAATAACTGCTATTTTAAAATAACATTTATTCCTGTAATTAAAAAAGCTGCCTGTCTTTAGTGCCACTTTCAGAAATCATTCTATTATGCTGATTTGTTGCTCAAAAACATTTCTTATTATCAGTATTGAAAACAGTTGTGCTGCTTAGAATATTTGTTGAAACCATGATACTTTTTTTTTCAGAATTCTTTGATGAATATACAGTTCAAAAGAACAGCATTATTTTGAATTGGAAATATTTTGTAACAATTTACTGTCACTTTTGATCAATTTAACGGATCCTCGCTGAATAAAAGTATTAATTGCATTTATTTTTTACGTCGTACTGACCCCAAACTTTTAAACAGTAGTGTATGTTTGCCTTTTTTGAAAACCACACATAAATTGTCCGTACTACCTGACAGAAATTTCTGAAATACAAAAATGCTCACTCAATATTTTTGCTGTTGTCGGGTGCAACTAGTGATCCTTACAGCTTTTAATTTATGTGGCCTTTTTGTCTCCAGTACAAATAACAGTAAAAATGTGAACAATAATTGTAAAAAAAAAAAAGGAGGAATATGACATTTAAGTTGGTGTTGATGGGAGAGAGGTAGTGCAAGAGCCTTACCAAGAAAGACTGGCACTCGAGCAGCGGTTCCACTTTGTGTTCAGACAGTAATATAGTGCATGTGGAGAAAGACTGTCGTAATGTTTTCTTTAACACCTTTATTGTTCTGAAAACAAAGACAAAGCAAAGCCACCATTATTTACCATGATTTGAATTCATTGTACTTGGACTTGACAGCCAGTGGTGTTGGGACTCACATTGGATCAAGGTGGGCACTAGGCTCATCCAGGAGGAGGATGCGGGCTCCGCTGAGGATAGAGCGAGCCAGACAGATGAGCTGTTTGTGGCCGTTACTCAGTACATAGCTTCCGTATTCCAGCTGGAAGTCCAGTTTGTCTGGAAACTGCTCAATCACTGTCTTAAGACCGACCTTCACACATGAACACAGAAATAACTGTAAATCAAGCAAATACTTTCAGCAAAGTGTCTATGTATTTTACAAGAGGAGAACAGGACATACACAGTTCGCTAGATGATTCATAAGGATTGCTATGTTGATCATACTGGTCACTTATACTGTATATTACCTCTAGAATTCACCATATTTTAGACATAATGTTCTGCCTTCATTAAATGATTTTTGATGACTAAAAATAGAAATGATATAGAATTTAAATGTTGTCATAAAAATTACACCTAAATTATAACTTAAGAACAAGGGAACAAGACAAAGTGTGTCATTTCTATGCCCGAAATGACAACATTTAGAGGTTAAGCATATAATTGCTGGTTCACAAAAAAAGTCCTGGCCTTTCTCAATGGATAGCCAGATGGCCTCATGTTTTGCTTTAGAAAAGGTCACGTACTTTATAAACAACAAATAGGAAACCTCACACAGCAAAAAAAAAATGGTAGGTGCATAAGATAATAATTAATTTGATAAACGGGAGAAAAATAATCCCATACACTACCATAGCTTGCAAACAAATGAAATATTTTGAATGCAAAGTTTCAGTCCTCCAACCTACGGCAGGAATTAAGAAAAGTTCAAACAGTTCAAAATAAGAAAAGCATTTTTTAAATGGCTGACGAATATCAGATGACCGAAACGTTGCATATAAAATAATGCACTTATTTTAGTCAAAGACAAAAGTGTCATGTTTTGGTCAGTTTAGATTTAGTGTCTTGTGACTTCTTGGAAATCCTTGATGGTGATTCTGTCATAAAATTGTTAGGTATAGAAAGTGTATAGCTAGCTAAGAAAGCTTTTTTTGAGAAAAAAAGAAAAAAGAAAGAAAGTTTATTGTAAATTTTTTAAATTTTTATTCATAATTTTATTTTATGTTTAATTATTCATTTTATGCTTTTTTTTTTTTTTTATACATTTATAATATTTAATTTATTTTGTTTCATTTTTATAGTTTTATAGTGAATTGACTATTTAAAGAACCTATTTGCTGTCTATACTATCTCTGGTCTTTATTATTAATATTATTTGAAATAATTTTAATTTACAAATATAATAATTTTCCAGCATGACATCGTTGGCTTAACCAATGGTTAAGCCATTGCTCTTTGAAACCCGGGTTGTTAGAAATTTGTTGTCTGAATTACGAATTACACCCTTCACCCTTAAGTGCTCAGTGGCAAATAAAGTGTTGCCATAGTTCCAGCAGTAGAGACGACGCTTTTCCAGTTTCTTTGAATTGCTTTGGAAAAAAGGGTCATGAAACCACTTGACCTCACAGTCATTGATCATTTGCTCTGGACCCCTGCAGCAAAGACACCCACCTCCTCCGTGACCCGCCACAGCTCCTCATCACTATGACAACCGTAAGGGTCTAGGTTCATGCGGAATGGTCCCGTAAAGATGAAGACTTTCTGTGGTGGTGTGGAAGGAGATATTTACAAAAATATATCATGAGATGTAATGAAGAGAGAGGATGAAAGCTGTTCCCAGAAACGCTGTTACCTGAGGCATCACACCAAAGGCTTTCCTCCACTTCTGAAGTGGCATTTTGTTCCAGTTGACCCCGTCGATGGAGATATCACCATCTGTGTAAACCAGCTTCAAGAGAGCATTGAACAGAGAACTCTTCCCAGAACCTGTTCGGCCCAAGATACCCACCTGAAAAAAAGATGATCAATCTGACCTGAAATTTCACAATAAAACAAAACCAGTAAACAGATTTACATGCTATAGAAGTGCATCTTCAGCAATACATGGAACATATTCTGTTAGAAGCTTGGACAAGAAGCCAGTCTCACATGGATACATCACAGAACTCACAGAAATGAGTGTGAAAAAGATATAAGGCCGATCACATGAGACTCTTTAGCTAATTTGCTATCAGTTGCCCATCGCCTACATTTTTGTACAAAGGCAAAATGCAGTAACTTTGTCAAAACCGAAATCAAGTCCCGTGACTTGGCACAATTATGCTCAGATTTGGAAAAAGATATATAAAATTTTATTTAAAAATCAGTTTTGGTGTTGGTGTAGTTACTGCATTTCGCCTTTGTAGGGCAGTACAACGCAAACATTCACAAATTAAAACTCTGGGATTGAAAATATAATTTAAACCTGGAAATAAAAATAAAGTTTTAAGATTTTGGAAAATATAAAACAAAACAAAAATTTCAGACCTAAAATAAATAAGAACTATTTCCAATTCTAGATTCTATATTTCCATTTCTAGGCCACTAATCAAATCTAAAACAAATCTTAACACTGAACTTCTAAACTCCTTTACACAAAAGGTCAAATGTGATGCAGAAAATACGTAATGAAAAAATTAAGCATTTTAACTAATAATATTTGACTTTTAGACCCTACTGTTTAAAAGCATAGCATAGTTCAAGCTATAGCCCATTGTAATGTCATGCTGTGAGACAACTCTTTTACAGAATGCACAATTTGATGAAAGGTTTGCATGTTAGCATTTATTTTTCTGAAACTGTTTAACACTTGCATTTTAAAGAGGAGTTTAAGCCTGGAAATTGCTTGTACGTACCCTCTGTCCACCCTCCACAGTGAAGGAGAGGTTCTTAAGGACAGCGTGACCCCCTTCTGTGTATTTGACTGTTAAATTCTGCACATTGATCTGACCGCGGTTGGGCCAGCTTGAGTCGGCCCGTGCATCGACGTTCTCGATAATCAGATCTGAGTATTTGCTTTTGTCCGGTTTGGGTGTCTCAGACGGTAGGTCGATGAACTTAAAAACCCGGTCAACGGATCGCATCTGGAGGAAGAAGGATTAGAAGAGCTATGATGTAATCAGGTCCACTGAGGTCCAAGCTGCATGTGGTTTGTTTAGCCTTTAAATGATGCTTAGCCTCTGTGTTTGTGTGTGCGAGTACAAATGCGCACAGTTACACCATGTGGCAAAAATAAAGCGCCACTACTGTATAAATGCGTATCAGTGTGATTGTAAACTATTCTCCTGATAGGGTCATAGTGAGAGAAAACAAAACGTTCTGCACCTTGATAAGCCCCGTCAGTGTTGCTCTGACTTAAAAAAAACTCACTCAGACAATATTTTCGACAGCATTACAGAACAGGACAATTTCTGCAGTTAAGAACAACTGAAAAACATGCAGTTTTTAGGGAGGAAAACCAAAAAGGCACGTACCATTCCATCTACCGCAATGCTGGTGGCAACACACCACTGGAAGGTGCCTAGAATGAGCATTGCCAGGCATATGACGATACCAATCTCGCCCGGTTTATCCTCTGTGGAATAACGCACACACATTCACATGCACCAACAAGCAAGTATAAACATCTAGTACAAGGTTGCTCACAATGACCTCACTTCTACACTTCAAAGGCATTTTCCAAGCACTGCTAGCAATTACCTCTTAATAAAACCAATTGTCTGTAAAACCCACTAGATCAAGCGTTCATTGACTTTTTGGACCCACAGAGAACCGTCAAATAAACAGTAGCATCCGCTCACTCTGCAGTCGTGGAAGTCGTGGCCTAATGGTTAGAGAGTCGGACTCGTAACCCAAAGGTTGTGGGTTCGAGTCTTGTACCGGCAGGGATTGTAGGTGGGGGGAGTGAATGTACAGTGCTCTCTCCCACCTTCAATACCACGACTGAGGTGCCCTTGAGCAAGGCACCGAACCCCCAACTGCTCCCTGGGCGCCGCAGCAAAAAAATGGCTGCCCACTGCTCCGGGTGTGTGTGTGTTCGTTCACTGCTGTGTGTGTGTGCACTTTGGATGAAATAAATGCAGAGCACTAATTCTGAGTATGGGTCACCGTACTTGGCCACATGACACGTCACTTTTCACATGCTCTACTTTTCACTTGGTTCACTCTTGCCTAGATACAGATGGAGGAGTGCTCTTACGGTTGGTTCCTACCGCAATCCAGGCGGTCAGCGTGAAAAAGAACACAAAGATGATGTCTGAGCGGAAGAGGAACCATCGTAGGGTCGACAGGTAGAGGAACCAGGTGGCTGTGTGGGTGTTGAGGGTCTTGTGGAACAGGTTCTCGAAGTAGGCCGCCCGCTCAAAGGCCCTGATGGTCCACAAACCCTTCAGTGAGATGATGAGGTGGGAGAAAATGGGGCTACGAGCTGTGATGAGAGAAGAATTGAAGATGTCAACAATGTATATTCATTTAATTTTAAATCTTCTGAAGCAATAGCAAGCAATAGCAAATAGCAAGCAAAGCAAAAGAGTCATTCGGTGCATTCCTCCAGTGTAGCACCCACATCAAACTTCATTTTGGTCTACAGGCCACTTTTATTTTGGGGCTTGACACCACCCTTCTCTATATAAATAATTTATGATAATAATTTATACTTTTATTCAGCAAGGACACATTAAATAGATCAAAAGTGACCGTAAAGGCATTTACAGCACAGTATAATGCTACAAAACTATTTTATTCCAAATAAATGTTTGAACTGTTTGAACAATGTTTGAACTTTCTATTCATCAAAGAATTCTGAAAATAAATGTATCACAGTTTCAACAAAAATATTAAGCAACTGTTTTCAAATTTGACAATAATACAAATTTCTTAAGAGGAATATCAGCATATTAGAATGATTTCTGAAGGAGGATGTGACACTGAAGACTGGAGTAATGATGCTGAAAATTCAGCTTTGCCATCACAGGAATACATTTTAGATTGTATTATAAAAAAAAAAGTTTTACATTGGCAGAATTTTTCACAATAATATTTCTACAGTAATTTAAATTAAATAAAGGCAGCTATTTAAAAATATTGTAACTTTTAAATGGTAATGAATGAGTATGAGTATGAAATTGAACTGACCACAGAAATTCAACACAAGTAAAAAATTCTGGGAAATTATTTGTGTGTGTATTTATATATATATATATATATATATATATATAAGTGCAACTAAGTGCATTTTCAATTCAGTTATCAAATTTTGGGTCAACTACTACCTTTAACTGTCAATATCAAGCACTTGTATTTTGCCATCACCTGTGCCACACATTTCCAATAGCAGAAGGGGTCAGGAAAAGGAAGGAAGAAATAAAAGTCCTGCCCTCTGTCCTTTGTTATGACCTCATAAACAAAATGAACTAATCCACAAGTTCAGCTACCCATGATATCATTAAATCATCACATTTTTCTCATTCACCACGGCTTTCCTTGCAACATTCCTTTCCATTTCTATAGACAAGACAATGCCTTTAGTTCCTCTTGTCTGAAAAACAATAGGGTTGCGCAGTTTTCTGGGATCCCCGCCATGAAGCTTGTTGCTCATCAGTTGTGGATGATGAGTGAATGATATCAGGATAGCAGCAGAGGAAATCCCTGGTCGGGTTTTTGCTAACCCAGTATTACAAAGTACGGAAAGCCCTAGTTGCTTTCTCGGTGGCTCTGGATAGGCTGACAGTTGGAAGATCGTTGACAATTGAGGCTAACAGGAGTTTTCTTCCTGTCTGAGTTACAGAGAGACCAACAGAAATGGGTCTGTCTTATTCAGAGATGTAATAGACCATAGATGATTGGTCGAGAAACAAAGCTCTGACCTCCCACCCATGCCGCTTCCTTTGAGATATCCTTTTCTCTTTCTGGTTGAATCATCCATCCTCTGCTCCTCCCCTGTTTTTGGACCTAGCAATGACCTCCCATCAGTGCCTTGTCTAACTGGCCTTCTCATCCCTGGCAGCAAGCCACACGCCAGCACGCCGAGTGCGTCAGGAATCCCTTTGCCAACTGCACAGACGTATCTAACAACTGCATGCAAAGAATGCACACACTATCTGGCCTTACCTTCTGTCTCCAGCTGTTTAAGCTGTTGACCCGTACGGAGAAAGTACTTCCTCATCACAATGAAAATAATGGCCAGGGGAGTAGCTGCGAGGAATATGTACGGCCTCACAATGGACACCACAAGAATACATCCAACCACCACCACAGTCAACTGTTAGAGAAAAAGCAATGTTAAAGTCTTTGTTCAGCTTATTTTAAAAAATGATTTTATTCAGTAAGGATGTATTAAACTGACTTTTAATCCATTTAATTTGCTTCTCAAGAAATA
>NW_015647012.1:401279-426864 GCF_001515625.1 Sinocyclocheilus rhinocerous | reverse complement strand
ATTAAAATAACTAAATATATTAAAATAAAATAATATAATATAAAATGTATTCAATTATTATTTATTATATTATATATTATATTCATTATTAATTATTTTACAAATGCAATAATATTCCACAATATGACTTTTTTACTGTATTTTCGATCAAATAAATGCAGAATGCAAAAACATAAAAAAATCTTTTTCACTTTATTTAAAAAAAGTTTAATTTAGTTTAAACACTAGTAGTAGTGTTAAACCTCTTCCATACTGCCAGACGGTGTGGGCAATATATTGGCCAGAAGAACTGGCAATATTGTGTGTGAGAACTTACTAATCACTAATAATCTAGTATGCTGTATAGCACTGAGTTGAAACTGTACTCTATCCACCTTTTTCTTGTCGTAAAAATGGGCGCGGCCATTTGTAAATTCTATGGGTCTGGCTTCCGGTCTCATCTGCGTCCACTCCATCCAGCTATTTTTAGCTGAACAAAACAGTTCGTTTTGCTGCTTGATATTGAAAGTTGGTGTGTCTTATCATATTATTTTAATGTATTATCTTAATTATGAACACACTAGTTTGTAGTGCAAACTGTTTTACCGTTTACTGCACGTTGTTATTCTCCTATATGGGGCTAATGAACCGGAAGTCTCACCCATAGGCTTACTTCCACGTTGAAGAAAAAGGTGGATAGAATGTTAGACCTCAAGATGCAAAAGTGATCAATGCTGCACTAAGCTGAAATCCATCTACCCATCTATTAATGAAAATTCTGTCATTAATTACTCACCCTCATGTCGTTCAAAACCCGTAAGACCTTTGTTCATCTTCGTAACACAAATTAAGATTTAAACAAGGCTTTTGACAATAAAAGTTTTTAAAGGAGTCACAAACCTGGACAAAGTCAAACATGAGGAGAGGAAGCATGTCATCTATGGTGGCCATGTCTTTGGTGAACCTATTCATGATTCGACCTGTAAAAATGATATTGGGATACAAACGGTAAAGTATTAAGTCAGAAACTGGACTGGTGGAAATATGGTTTACTTCTACTTATTTCAGCCTTACGTAACACTGACCTGTCTTCATGGTATTGAGCACAGACATGGGTGCACCGAGAACAGCATGCAGCATCTTCTGGTGCAGTTTCTTGGAGATTGTGATCATAGTGTGCACAAATGGAAGACCCCGGAAAAATCCCATTGCGAGGAGGCTCTCTGACGTGGCCACGTAGATGTAGAGAATGTAATAGCTGCCTGTTGGGGTCACAATGATGGCATTTTTTTTTCCAGGTGAAGACATGTTGGAGTACTTTGTCATATTTGGCTCAACTCGTTGATGCTCTTCATTCCAAAGTTCACTGCAACAAAAAAGTGAAAATGCAGTATTTTGTGTATTGATTCAAATGAACTCCAGATTATTATTGAAGAATGCTTGTCAACGAAAGAGTTTAGTTCTGCCTAGAAGACTAGATCACTGGAAAATGAGGTAAAGAAAAACACTTACTCAGTAATCAGAAGAATCCCTGCTACAGATCCTGCAACCTAATAACACACAAGAAAGAATTAAGGATAGTAAATCTAGATCCACACTGTTCAAAAAGAACTGTGTAAAAGCTTGGGGTCTGTAAGATTTTTTTTTATGTTTTTGAAAGAATTTCAAAGAACTGTTTTCTATTGTAATATACTATGTTATGCATATAAAATGTATTTTATATCTGTGATGGCAAAGCTGAATTTTTTCAGGATTCTTTGATGAATGGAAAGGTCAAATGAACAGCATTCATTTGAAATCTTTATTAGAACTTAACGCATCTTTGCTGAATAAAATTAATTTCTTTAAAAAAATCTTAATAATAATAATACATCAAGAATATTCATTTGTAATGCAGAACATGTCAGTACAGATTATATCAGATTACCTCAATTGCAGCAACAAGGAAGATGAAGATCAGAACATACAGAAGGCTTTTATTATTTGACACATATCTGACGTATGTGTTCCACTTTGTTGTTTCAAATACCTCCTCTTTTTCATTAACTAAGCAAGCCTGCAAAGAGAAGCAAATCAGATGAAGTTAAAGCCTAGTGTGTAAAGTAATATGTTGCAGTAAGTGCAAGAAATTTCCATACCTCAATATTCTCTTCCTCTAGGACCCCGGTGATGTCATACGTGCTGTCTGACAGACGGCGAGCATAGCCGTCCAGCTCAGATGCCAGTTCGCTCTGAGGCACGACGGACAGCCGTCTGCGGAAAGATGACTGAAGGTGGTCACGACGGCCCTGGCCTTGTGCATTGGTCATGAAAGCTAACACCGACTGCCTCCTCTGACCAGCCATATGCACTCCGTGGTTATGATACACGTCGCTCCCCATAAAGGACTCATCCACTAGCTCGTTCTCTGGTACCAGGGAGAATTTCCGGTCAGGTAATGTCCTCCGAACCTCTTCTTCAGGTATCTGAATGAAGGATGCCTTACGAGCTGCTCCAAGAGTGTTGACGATAACTGAAGATTTTCTTTCATCTATGTACATGGGCATGGATGGGGCCACCTGGCGATAAGCTGAGCGTTCAGGTAGCATGCCTGCGCTCTCATCCACCGAGACGCGGTGGAGAGTCTCTGTGAGGATGGAGCAGCGGCGCTCTGCACTGACATTGTCATAGGCCTCCAAACCCAAAAGCAAAGAGCTGAAATCAGGCCGTTCTGACTGAAGCTCTGAAAAGGTGCCGTAGAAAAAACTTTCACCGTTGTGGAGCAGTAGGATCTTATCAGCCCGCTTTAAATGCTCAATCTTATTTGTTACCAAGATGCGTGTCTTAGATGCCATCAGCTTACACAGACATCTGAGTAAATAAATAACAATGAGGTTATGCAGCAATATTTCTGACATATGAGCTAAAATGAACTCCAGTACAGTATGTGTTGTCATCTCTTTTCAATTTAGTCCCATTCATTGGTAAGAAGTCATAATTCATTTGATATTTGTGTATAGAGCACAACAGTACCGGCCCACTTTTTTAGCGGACTTGGTTCTTGAAGTATTTTTCCCATTAGTATTTACAAAAAGTCTTATTTTAAGAGTCATAAGCCATTAACCAAACCAAGCAACTAGGATCACAACATTACAAACTTTGATTTGAAGCAAAAAATTATTTGAAAATCAGACAAAGAGATAGATAAGTTACTTAATGAGGGAAAGAACTACAATCCCATCAAGCATGGCAAATGACACAATCTAAATAAAAATGATTGCAAAATATAAAACTATTGATTAAAAGATGTTGAAAATGCATTTAGAAACAATATAGTAGCTATATATATGCAGATTATATTATGTATATGTGTACAGTGGGTACGGAAAGTATTCAGACCCCCTTAAATTTTTCACTCTTTGTTATACTGCATTACTTAAATGATTTTAGCAAATGGCTGCAATATAACAAAGAGTGAAAAATTTAAGGGGGTCTGAATACTTTCCGTACCCACTGTATATATACAAATAGTTTTAGAGCATATGGAAATGTTATTATATATTGTATACTATATATCATGTCATTGGAGTGTTTTATGGGACTGGATGGGCACTAAAGAGTTCTTCTAGTACAATTTGCTTGTTTCAATTCTCTGATTGGTGGAGATTTGTTTTGCAGAATAATGCGTAATGTTTTTACCAGGAATTCCACTGTTAAACATGATTATTTAAAAAATAAGTTGAAAAATGCATTGCTGATGCCTTCAACAAAAGCATACACCATCAATTAATAACCTCATAGTAGTTCTGTCTTCGTTTATAATTTTTTATTGCAAATAATTTTTAAAATCAACAAGATTTTTACTTCTGGAACCCAACTGTTGCACTCTATTAACTTCAGATGGAAATCCTAAAAATATGTTTTTTTGTTTTATGCACTTAGCGGAAAATTTGTTTTTATTACATTTGGACAGACAGAAATTCTGATCCCCAGTCTACCGCATTGGAAAATAGGCAAAAAGCAATCTTAGAATTAATGAAAGTCAAAATGCTACATGATAAAAATGGGGTAGTTCAATATTTAGTTAAATTAATCCATATGCATACTTGTCAAATATTTCTTTTTCTGTTGCAATATCCAGGTGAGTAAACGGTGCGTCAAGTAGGTAGACATCAGCATCTCTGTAAATAGCCCTGTGCAGAAAAAATGATATTACTGAATAACATTTTCAGATAGTTATTTTTAACTAGTGACAATCTGATAATTTAAATACAAATTAAGTTTATTTCAAGGTAAACATGTAGTTTATTCAATAAAGTTATTTAATAAACTATTTGAAGGAATTTTTTTAAGGGGTCATATGATGCGATTTCAAGTTTTCCTTTCTCTTTGGAGTGTTACAAGCTGATTGTGCATAGATAAGATCCCTGAAGTTTCAAAGACTAAAGTCTCAAAACCAAAGAGATATTCTTTATCAAAGTTAAGACTCTGCCACGCCCCCCTAAAACGGCTCGTTCTAACACGCCCCACATATCTACCTCACTATGTGAAAATATTTGCATAATGCACCCAAATGTGCAAGCAAAGAAAGAAGGCGTGGTTTCAGTAAACGCAGTTAGTGTTGAAGCAGCCATGTCACGGAGACGGCTGTGTGTTTCTAGGCGAAAGCAAAACCACTTTATTTGGCCTTCCGAAAGTAGATGCATTAAGATTACTTACAACAGAACAGCAATGCATTTTATGGACGACCGTTTCGTGAACCTAGGAGAGGAGGTAATTCTGACTTTGCTATGACAATCTGGCGCTTCAGAATCAGCTACTGTTTTGTTATTAGTTTAAGTATTTGCTATTGACTGTTCAAATGCGGAGTTTTGCGCATCATGTGTGTGTGCGTGCACGCGCGCGTGTGTGAGAGAGAGACAGGGTCACATCACAGTGGAGACAGCTGTCTTAACCGTGGCTTGTGTACTGCAAACACATACCAGCTTCATCACTGTGTCTGTCACGCGACTCTGTTCCCCTTTCGGGCTCTGTCTTTACATTTATTTTGAAAGATGAAGCTCGCGATTATGGTAAGGGGCGTTACATTTCCGACGAGTGCTTGCGGTGTTCGGCCAATCACAATGCACTGGGTCAGCTGGCCAATCAGAGCAGACTGCGCTTGTCGGAAGGAGGGACTTTGTAGAAAACGAAGCGTTTGAGAGAGGCGGGGCATATAGGACCTACAATAATGTACAGTATTTGAAAAATAATGTGTTTTTTGAACATTAAAGCATGTCAACATATTCTGTTACACCAAATACACAAAATAATGATCTTTAAAAAAGCATCATATGACCCCTTTAATATGGTAAACTCTGCACACTATAATAAGACGTACTAACAATATAAACTTATTATGTCACAACAGCGCTGACACAGGGAAGCTTTCGTACAAACAATACAAACAATAAAAGCTTGTCAAATTCTCATTTTATTTATGGCTGCAGCAAGATTGTATTGAATTGTAAACTTTAACATTGAGTTTATGGCCATGTAAATCCAAAAGAGATCCAAGGACAAACTTCCTGATGTGATGTAACAATGTGTTTTGACAGTCATTAAAAAGCCATACATATATGATTTACTCTCTTCCCTAAAGTTCTGTGGGAAAGAGCAGCCATGGGGCAAGTGAGGACTCCAGCGTGGCTTAAACTACAGGTGCTGGTGTACATCTGAGGAGTTGAGAGATGCTCAAGGGGAGTGAGAAAATGTGTGACATACCTGGCTAGAGCCACACGTGCCTTCTGACCCCCACTCAAATTTAAACCCCCCTCAGCCATAGGCGTCTTATCCTTCTCAGGAAGAGCAGCCAGATCCTAATAATAAAACAGACAATATTATCATACAGAGCAAAGGAAAGTAAGATGGAAATGCCATTTTGAGAAATTTAGGGAAAGCCAACCACCATATGCTATTTTACAACAGAACACAGACACAAGACAACACACACTTACAGCAGAAACAATTGGTAAACTGCAGGTTTTTCTATGCCAAGCTACAGCTAAAAGTGCTACCGCCAGACCCGGAGATCGGCTGAATGGATTCGAAAACGGTAAAACTCAACTGTTTAACTCTAGGGGAGTTGGAAAATGAGCCTATTTTCAAAAATAGTGGAGTGTTCCTTTAAAAACCATTTTGACATAAATTAATGGAAACACTCATGCTTAAAAAAAATTAAACCACCTAAGATGGTTTGTTGGTCTTAGCTAGCCTGGCTAGCTGACAAGTTCCCAAAACCCCTCTAAAACCAACAGACCAGCCTGATTTATGTTAGTCTGGTTTAAGCTTTTTTTCTTAGCAGGGACCACATACCATTTGAGATGAATAATTCTCATGTAGGAAGTACTTACCTTGTCATCAACTCTGTTTGTCCGTTGTAGGAGCATTAAAAATAATAATTAAATGCAGTGATGCAGTGAGAAAGATTTTTTAAAACCCTACACAAACAAATCAGGAGCGCTACTGTCTTTAAGATGGAAATGCTAGGGTTTACTGCCCAGACACAACATCAATAAGGACTAAAATGCAAGTATATCAGTGCCACAAAGGAAATACATGGATAACACAAGCCCACTAAACATGGGCGTTTCTACTTTACATTTTAAACTCCACAAATCCATTTATTAGATCCTGCTAGTCTTGCTGTTTGCATTGAGAGCTTGTTTCTAATGCGTGACTCAGAAGATTAAGTACGCTGGGAAAGCATAAGTGTCAGTCTATCAGCATAGACTGAATAAAGACTCATTATGTACAGTAAATAACAATACTTTGCAGCTTCTTGCTAGTTAGCACACAGACGGCTAACTTCTCACACTCTGTTGTTATGGCCAAGCCTACCATTGTGATGGCAATAGCCACCTCACACTGCTCTATAAGATCTTCTGTTATTAGAGTCTATTTCGTAACAAACAGTCATAAATTGTGCTGGTAATCACCAGCTGTGAAAACATGCTTTGTTTGAGAGGAAACACATTCACTTTTCTCCCTATGGGAAACATGGGAACCAACACAGACTGTAAATGTCCCAGACTCACCATTCAGAAACACACTATGTTAATTAATTATGATTAAACATCTAAGAAAAAAAGAAAAGAAAAAAAAAAAGAAAAAAAAAATATATATATATATACAATATTATATAACCGTAATATATAAAAATACACTTTTTACACAGCAAATAATTGTAATAAATTTTATTTAAAAATCTGTAAAAACGCATTAAAATATATATTTTGTGTGACTTATTTAGAGAAAATATTTTTTTGAATAAGTTTTTTTTTCTTCTTGTTTTCAGCCTAAACTTTATCAGTTTTGTCAGATTTATGCTTAAAACAAGAAAGAAAGAAAAAACTATATTTGCCAATTTGGTGAACAAAATAATTATCATTAATTCACTATATATTCTCTGAAAATGTGAAATCTTTATCTTTGTGAATATAATTTAAGTTTTGCCGTGTTTGCAGTCTTACATTATGATTTTCACTAGACAAATCTCATCCACTAGCATGGATAAATCTCACACATCAGACTAATGCCTGGACATGAATGTGTTCTCAGCAGATCACCTGACCGTCCTTTCATGTAAGACTCAATTAAACAAGGGGCCTGTCACTCAACACTTTGGCTGCTGATAGTTGCACATGATTGGCTGATTTGGTATCAAGAGATTGGGGGTGAGGGGAAAAAACCATGAGCAGAGTAATATGACACATTTCTATGTCTAACAAAGGTTCTCAGTTCAATTGCCAGGTGAACATTCCATGTAGAAAGAGAGAGAGAGGGAAGACAGAAACAGAAGCAAACCAGGAGCCAAAAACATGAGAGAAGACCAGTGTTAATTTTGACAGCAAATTTTGATTTAGTTTTAGTCATAGTCTTTTGACTAAAATGCCATTTAGTTTTAGTCATATTTTAGTCATCTGAATTGTTTTTAGTTTTAGTCTAGTTTTAGTCGACTAAATATCATAAGATTTTAGTCGACTAAATCTACAGTAAATTTAGTCGGCTAAAATCTAATGGGTTTAGTTACAGTGCAATGCATTTATTTAGCATTTCACTAAAATTTCCGCATCTAACCTCCGAACCACGCAGCAGATTGAATGAATCTCTTCCCAAATCGTCCCTCCCTAACATTTTCGTCTCGTATTTATGAGTTGACGAAAATGTCAATATATTTTCATCATAGTTTTTGTCATTCAAAAAGAGTTTTAGTTCGTTATCGTCTCGTTGTCGTCAGTGAAAAAAATGTCGTTGACGAACATGACGAAAATTATTCGTAAACGAAATTAACACTGGAGAAGACAAAGAGGAGGACTAGTTAGGTTGAGAAAAGAGATGAGTGAGGTCAGGCAATATACTGAGGGACTGAAATACAAATAGAGAGAAATAAAAAAAATACACAAAGGGAGAGAAATTAGAGATGGGAGTAAAACTAAGGAAATGAGAGAGACAAAGAGTGGACTGAAGAGCATTAATTTGTCAGTACCTCCTCGAGCTGGCATGCTTTGACCACACTCTTGTAGCGATACTCATCATAGGTCAGACCAAAAAGGATGTTGTCTCGGATGGTGCCAGGCATGATCCAGGCTGTTTGGGAGGAGTAGGAGATTCGACCACTATGTCGGATCTTCCCGGAGGAGGGAACCAGCTCCCCGAGGATGGTCATCAACAATGAGCTCTATAAATACAGGAATTATGTCTGAACAATGACCACCTTACAGTTTCCTTTTAGCAAATGTTTGCTTTCTTTTAAACAGCTAGCTTTACTCATCCTTTTATATTTTAGCATATTTTTCAGCTTATTAAAGGTTTCACAATGTAGTTTAAATGGCCTTTCATTTATTCACTATAATTGTGAATAATTTGTTTGAATTGTTTAGTCTCTTTTCCTACCCTAATTTCTGACTGAAAAGAAGTAGAATTTTTTTTTTAATCAGCAAGACTTTTTCTCTAAACTTAAATTTAAATAAATGATAAATTTAATAATAATAATAATAATAAATATATAATATAATTTATAAAATAAATAATAAATAACTAATATCATTTGTATTCATATAAATAATAAATATATTATTTAAAATGTCAGTACAACTTGCATTGATATATGTTTACGACAGATTTGAAAATAACGGCAAGCACTCCTACCTTCCCAGAGCCCATAGAACCAGTAACAGCCAACATCTCTCCTTTCTTCAGGATCAAACTGATGTCCTTCAGTACGGGAGTCACATATAGGTTGGTAAAGAAGAGGCCTGCATCTCCATTGTGATGGCCATTAGCTTTGTTCTCCTGTTTTATCCTTTCCAAAAGTTCACCAGGACCCTGAAGAAACACAGAATGAGAGTATTTACACTGCACTACACATACACACTGAATGCATTCAAAAATATTGATCACTCCTCTCTTTTTCTTTAAATGCTGAAAAGGAATACAATTGAGAATATCGCCTAATGTAGTTTAAGTACATGACAGTCTCACTGAAACAAACCGCACATGTGCCCGTAGGGAAGGGATGATGAGAGTAGAAGGAGGAGAAGGAGGACCTGGCTAATCGTTGACTTTAGTTAGGCTTCATGAGTCATTAGTCTTGTAGCTACTGAACTGAACCAAATAGACTAAGAAACAGTCAACAGAGAGCACTGCAATTAGTTCTCTAAACGTGCTTCTAATTAGAAAAGAATCGAAAAGAACAGAATCAGTCTTTTTCAAAAGAAAGTTAAGGATATGATGAGACAGAATTGAAATTCAAGAGAGATGTTCTAAATCTAAGACTATGGATGTATAACTATACCTCATCCCAAGAAGCAGTCACATCTTTAAGTTCCAGCTCTGTGATGCTGAGATCATATTCCATTAACTTGTATTCCTCCTTACTAAGAAATTCCTTGAGGAAACAGGTAAGTTTAAGTTTTAGGTAGAGTTCTGGATACCGAGAAGACCACAGTAACAGCAACATTCACTCAAAGTTTACAGCATTACACAATAAAATGCTGCCAAGCAGAGTGCTTTCAGAAATACAGTACAGAGGAGTGTTTTCCCTTTATTAACACCAAACCAGAAATGCTTTAATTTTATAGCTATATTATAGCAGATATAATTTAGCATTATAATTCATATTACTAAAAGGGCATTATTACAAAAATAAATTCGCAAATGATTCAGTTGGTTAAAAAAAAAACTTCCTCTCAATGTAAACAAATATAGACTTTTTGCAAATAGTTTGTACTGTATGTAGTTCCACTACAAGTATCAACCACAAAAGTTGACATTAAATACATAAATAATTTTTTACATTTATTTTTAAAATGTGCAATTATTATAATCATCTGAATCCCCTAATATTTTTAAAGTCGGAATTCATAGTGTAGCACACAGAAAGGGGCCGTGAGAATGGGCTGCACTTGTGCTAGTTTTAGAGTGTGTAGACTCACTTCAATCTTCCAAATAAGCCGCATGGTGTCGTACCACATCTGGATGGAGCCGGGCAGTTGTCGAGTGACAGTCATACGCAGCACCATACAGTAGGAGAGAGTTGTGAATATGCGACGCAGGTTGATACCGCGGCTGAGGGCATGAGGGACGACTGCGGCCACAATCACAAAGATGGCTGAGAAAAAGTATGCAGAGCTGTAAAAATAGCGCAGGGAGCCAATCTTCCTGGTCAGCCTCACCTCATCCCTACAAACAGTTTACAGGAAGAAAGAATGACAAACATGTCCCTCAAGTGCCTCAAGGCTCAGTTCTTGCACAACTTTTGCTCGACCTGTATATGCTCCCACTGAGCCAAATAATGAGAAAGAACCAAATTGCCTATCAAAGCCATGCAGATGACACCCAAATTTACCTTGCCCTTCATTTAACTACTACAGCCTCACTAACTCCCTCTGCCAATGCATTGATGAAATGAACAGTTGGATACACCACAATTTGCTTCAGTTAACCAAAGAGAAAACTGAAGTTATTACATTTGGAAACAAAGATGAAGTTCTCAAGATAAATGCATACCTTGACTCTAAGGGTCAAAAAATCAAGTCAGGAATCTCGGTGTGATTCTGGAGTCAGACCTTTAGTCTCTCATGTCGAAGCAATAACTAAATCACCGTCTTAAAAATATTGCAAGGCTTAAATGTTTTATTTCCAGTCAAGACTTAGAGACACTTATTCATGCATTTATCACTAGCAGGGTGGATTATTGTAATGGACTCCTCACCAGAATTCCCAAAAAACTGCAGCTCATACAGAACGTTGCTGCCAGAATTCTGACCAGAACCAGAAAATCTGAGCAAATCGCACCAGTCCTCAGGTCTTTACACCGGGGATCAGATGTGCTCCTACAGTAGCCATATTTAAATCCAGACTCAACGCACATCTGTTAATTGTGCATTTACTGAATGAGCACTGTGCTACGTTCGACTGATTGCACTATATCTTATGTATATGTCCTTCTATTTTTTATTCTTAACTGTTTTTATGCATTTTAAATCAATTTTTAATCATCTTCAATTCTTTGCTTGTATTGTTATTTTTATTCCTTTTGCATATGTTGTGATTATTTAAAAAAAAAGTAAAGCACTTTGAATTACCATTGTGTATGAAATAATATAAATAAATAAACTATATTAATAATTATAATAAATAAATAATATAAATAAACGTGCCTCGCTGTTACGTATCCGGTCCATGAACTTCCGTCTGCTAGCCATCAGAGGTCACCCTTTCCATTTCATTGACTCTCGCACTACACACTGTTGCATATCACCCCGGACTACATATCCCATCATTCATTACACTGATTGCACACAGCACTGATTGCACACAGCTGTTTCATATCACTCACTCACTATTTAACACTCAATCTCACTCCTTTCTAACTGCCGAGTATTGTTTAGCGCTTATCGTTTGATAGCTACTCTACGGAGCCTGTTTAGTTTACCCTGCCTTAGCTTAGTCTGCCTCGTCTGTTTTCTTGGTTTCTGATCTTTGCCTGTTTTCCTGGATTTATCCCTCTAGTCTCCCCCTTGTGATTCTGTTCGCCGATCGTTGACCTACGCTAGCCCTAGGATTATTCTTGTGTCTTGCCCGCCATATACCTGTTTGCCCTTGTTCGACCCTGCCTGTGTTTCTGACCTCCTCTGCTTTTAATAAAGCTTGCACATGGATCCGCACGTCTCACGTCTTGTCAGCCCCGTAACACTCGCCTTGTCTTACCTTAAAGGAGAATGTCACATGGGTAGGATATTTGGAGACTGTGTCATGAGATATCAAATAGCTAAAAAAACAACGACACATTGATTCTCCAAGACTCAGCTGATAACAAAAACACAAAGGTATACCGTGTGCTGCCATAAATGTAATACTACAGAGAAACAGCGGGAGACTGTGGCTTCAAGTTTCTCTGATCCAGGCCAACTATTCTGATCCAAAATCTCTTATGAAAGAACTTCACTTACTATTAAAGAGGTAGGAATTAAAGCATTACGAGAGAAATCTAATTAACTGAAATATCAACTGTAACTGTTAATATTAACTTTAATTAAATTACTCATTAGCACTTCTCAATTTGGCAAACTCAAAATCTTTAGCAATTTGCCTGAAAAAATTTTTTTTTATACAAAGTTCTGGGTTGACTAAATTTGCCAAAGTTTCTGAAATATTTTCAGAAATTTGTTAAAGGCACTTAATAACAATTTAACTAGATTACTATGAGCAAAACTATATAGTCCACTCGGTTTTTTGAGTAATGTCTGTGAAAAAAACTATATATATATATTTTTTTTTAAATTATTATTATTTTTTATATGCACATTCTACTGTTCAAAGGTTTGGGGTCGGTTAAGATCTTTTTTTTTTTTTTTACTCGGCAAGAATGCATTAAATTGATGAAAAGTGACAGTAAAGAATTTTACATTGTTACAAAAATGTATTGTTCACATAAATGCTGTTCTTTTGAACTTTCTAACATTTATAATAATAGGAAATGTTTCTTGAGCACCTGTATATCATATGATACTGAAAACTGGAGTAATGGCTGCTGACAACTTAGCTTTGCCATTACAGAAATAAATTACATTTTAAAATATTTTAAAATAGAAAACTGCTATTTTAAATGATAATATTTCACAATATTACTGTTTTTACCATATTTTTTATCAAATTAATGCAGCCTTGGTGAGCATAAGAGACTTCTTTAAAAATATTTAAAAATCTTACCAACTCCAAAGTTTTGAAAGGTAGTGTACAAACTTTCTATATCTAAACATCAATAAACTGTTCAATAAACATAAACATCAATAGTAACTGTTTGGGACTTACTGTCTGATGTTCTTGATTAGGGTCTCCATTATCTCCTCCCAGCCATAGGCCTTCACTGAATGCAGGTTCTCCATGATCTCTGAGGTCAGAGCCAACCGTTTGTTAGTCAGTAGCACCTTTTGTGCTCTAAAGGAAAACAGAAAAAGGCTTATAGAAGTTCTTATAGAACTTCACATCCTGTACATAATACATCTGACTAATGTCTATGATGTTGTCTCATGAATGAAGGCACTGAATACAGACAATTTAGATACTGAATTAAAATTGATTGTGAGTTTGTGTGTGTGGCAATCTGTCTCAGTAGCGGTTCTGACCAACATTGTTTACATTTCTCAAAGGCACAAGGCTAACCAGCCTCCTGATTACAGGAGCAGAAGTGAACTACCTGTCCAAACTCTTCAAAGCCTGTAACCAGCATGAATCACAGCTGGAATGTGTGTTTCTGTGGGAGCATATTTAGAGAGACATCTCTAAAACAAAGCTGTGCCAGTGTGAGTTCCCAAATGGGAACATCTTTGGGCAAGATTCGCTTTTTGGTGTTACGATGTAGGCCAACAGTAAATTTAACACTTACTTGTAAGGACCCATTTTATGTGAGAGAAAGGCCTGCAAGACACCCAGCAAAGAGATAGCGGCAAGTGCACAGAAGCTATTGACATCAATGAGTTCCCAGATAAGCCCTGTACACAGGATGCATTGCAATGGTGATATCCATACAAAATGGGCCATACCCAGGCTCTATACCAAAAAAAAGAAAAGAAGAAGAAGAAATACAACATGCGTAGTATTAAATTTTAGTAATTAATTAAAAGCAATAATTTTTATTTATTCATGTGTTAATACATTTATGCCAAAAGCTGATGCCTAGGAGCCTCGGCACATTTACAGTGGTACAAAACATAAGAAAACCATCTCACACATTCCAAGGAAAGGACACTCTAAGTACCCACATTAAACACAGGTGCTAATTGCTTCAGACCACTTACAGAGTGTATCAATGTTCAGCACATTGGCTCTACCTTCTTAGGACGTTCCAGAGTTCAGCTACGCTCCCCACTGAAGCATTATGCTAAATTTAATGCTCAGCCAACATGTAAGCAGCAGTATATTCATTTCTAATGGTCAGCCTCTTTACAAATTGGCCATACACACACACACACTACCGTTTAAAAGTTTGGGGTCTGTCTGATTTATTTTTTGAAAGAAATAAATACAGTATAGACTTTCATATTCTTACAGTTGATTTCTATTTCAAACAAATGCAGTTCTTTTGAACTTTCTATTCATCACAGAATCCTGGAAAAATGTATCAAGATTTCCACAAAAATATTAATCAGCACAAAATGTTTTTAACAATGCTTATTGTTTCTTGAGCACCAAATCAGCATATTAGAATGATTTCTGAAGAATCATGTCACACTGATTCATGTGAGACTTGAGTAATGGCTGCTGAAAATTCAGCTTTGCCATCAAAGGAATAAATTACATTTTAAATAGAAAACAATTATTTTAAATTGTAATAATATTTCATAATATTACTGTTTCTACTGTATTATTGAATAAATAAAATTAATGCAGCCTTGGTGAGCATTTAAAAGAGTTCCTTTATTAAAGAAATCTAACCAACCAAAACTTTTGGATGGTAGTATCTATGCATTTTAAAAACAAAATTCTGTAAAATTAGGGCCCAATGTACTGTGTCAATATAAATTTTTCACAGGTGTGTTGTACAGGTTAAAGACAAAAAACAGAGTATCACAGGAGACCTACCATCCAGTAAACATGAGGGACTTACGTCATTTGCTCATTTTAAACTTGCCTGATCAAATTTGCCCAGGTTGGCTGACATCAGACTGACCAGCTGACCTGTGCTTATCTTGTCCAAAACTCGGCTAGAAAGTTTCAAGGTCTAAGGGTCAAGATTAGGAGAAATTCATGCACTTAATACACTGTTATTTTAATATAATGTTATTTTATTGAATTTTTTTGTGCTAGCAATAGATGGCTTAAATTTGATCCATTATTTGAGGAAAGATATTGGCATCAGGGACAAATGATTGTAGACAGAAATAACTAGACACAAACCTTTTTATAGATTATGCTAAAAAGTGCGATTCTGATCTGCATGCCCAGGCGGTGCAGCCCAAACATGGCAGGCTGGAGCAGGAGAAAGCGGGCAGTGAATAGCAAGCCGAGACCAAAGGCAAGAAAGTAACCACTGGCTCGCTCCGGTTCATGGACCGGATCAAATGACGCAATTATCCGCCCTAAAAGCTGTGGCTGCACTGTTTTTGTAGCCTCCTGAAAAATAGTAAAAGAAGTGGCATCTTCATTTTCAAATTTACAAACTTATAAATACTATTTACAGAAAAACATCAATATAAATTGATGTCCAAAGTATGTACATACAATAAAAAAAATTAATCAAGTGAGAAGTGGAAGAAAATCTAGCAAGAGGTTAGATGCTGTACGTTCTTCACTGGGAAAGCCATACTGTACTGTTACCTGCAGTACACAACTTGGAACCACACCACTTCATACCAGTGAGCCAACAATATCCACCCATGTGCAAACAAATTAACGAAATTTACACTTCATGCATTTGAACTCTCTTGTACTAAGCTGTTGTATTTAGAGATCAACACTCCAATCCAAGAACAAAAAAAAGGCCACAGAAAGAAACTATTTGGACACTTACGCCTACATATAGGAGGAAGCCAAATAACAGAAATGGTCGTACAAAGCATCGTGCCAGTGCTCGTAGTAGACTGGGCTTTTTCCTTCCAGATGCGACTTCTCTGTCCCATTCTCTGTTTAGGGAAAGAAAGAAAACTGAATGGAACAGTTAAACAGCATCCACCCACAATAAAATGGGTATAGTCCACATTGTTTGGTGCACTCCTATAAAACCAAGGTGATTTAGCGAACTTATTAAACAGAGCAAAGAGACCCTGACAAGCTTGGGGAAACGGCAGAGACCGCTCCAACCTGTTAATTTAATAAAAAGTTCAAATTCCCAGCAGTACTGCACATTAGAGGAATAACAGAAATGCTCATCATCTATCACTCACCAGGAGCCTGGCACTTTAAAAGGTCGCATTTGATGCCCATTAGCAGGGCACTGGCATGGATGTATTGTGGTTTATGTGAGACATGGCATGGAAGGAACTTTACTGGAATGGGCAGGGTGACATTTAAGGGGGTTGCCTACATTTTATTCTTCTTTTCTCCCTTCTTTTGTCAAAAAACATCACACAAACACCCAAAGGTGTGATATTTGGCTCTAGTGAGTAACAGGAGCTTTGAGGACACTGAAAGTCACAATAGAAACCAAGACTGTGAGCTCTGTTTGAGTCACTTCATTATGTAAATTTGCTTTCAAAGTTATTTCATTCCAGTTCCGGTTACTGAATGGAGGAGACACTGAGAAAATATACTCAGCAATTAACAACAAAATATAGAGGAAATATCAATATATATTATTTTTAAATATGAAATTGTCCTTAATCCTTAATAAATAATAATAAATAAACGCTCATGCAAATTAAATGGAATGTAACTGGAAATGCAATAAACACATTTCATTCACCAGGATAATGTGGTCTTTTCTATATGAGGGTATATGAATAAATAAATTTTAAATAACATTTTAAAAATCACAAATTAAAGTGTCAGGAAAAGGTAAGAACACAAATACTTACTTCTCCAAACGCTCTGCAAGAATGTCTGCTGCATCTTGACTGGGAGCTTGATAAACATCAGATAGCCTCAGTTTCTCCCTAAAACCCTTTCTCATTATAGGGTTTGTCCACCTGTAAACAGTCAGAACAAACGTTGAAAACTTCAATATTGTGATTTCTTTTGATTAAAGTGAACTTTAGTTATTTTTAAGGAGATGTACGCGTAGTTATTTTATGATATCTATGATTATGCACAATTCTATAAACACGCTGGAGTAAGAACTTGATTTGATGTTGTTCTTGCACAAACATGTTCGTTTAGTCCCCTTAAACAAAGAAATAAATAAAAAAACATTTGAGATTTTTACGATAACTGTGTTATGTAATTCTAAATAACTGAACGAAAGCGTTCGAACGGCGCACTGTTGCTATGGTTACCACCTCAGTCGAACCCAACTTCTATTTGTGAACGTTTACTGCAACCTGCGTGCTCTGGTTAAATTAACTTTTGAACTTTTGAGGTTGTAGAAGCGTTGTTCGAAAACACTGTTTAAAAGTGTTGCCTATCCAGCCGATACACTTGTAAAGCAATAAAAAGAAAACTTTCTTTAGGGGGGGTCAGAACGAGGTATGAAATGAAACGTGGCTGTTATTGAAATGTTTCTATGAATATATCAGTCATCAGGTGTAGTCTGTGTAGCCTTCAAGTGTGAATACACTAGAAAAATGTGAATAAACAAGAAAAATATCTCTGGTAGCCTATTTAAACACACACGTGTCCTAAACACATTTTGTTGTTGTTAGTACACACGTGGACACACAGAACATCTAAAACATTTCATATTTTGGTTGCATCTTACCAGAAAAAGTATTTTGAGAGGCAGCTGGCATCCTCCACAGGTGATCTCTGCATCCTAAAAGTACCCCGGGGGTGACACGCTTACATCGGGTGTCAGCTTAATGCCTCTCCGCTGAATGAAGTTCTCAGGCGCTGTCCTCCACCGTGCGTACAGTTCAGCACTGATATCGTCGATATTCGCTGCCAGTATTTAGATGATGAGAAGAATTTCTCGTGTCTCCAATCGTTAATGAGAAGTAACTCGCTTATAAAGAGCGCATACTGACAGCAGCGCTGTGATTCAGTGAGAGCAGTGCGCTCTCTCAGCCCCAAATGCCACAGATCCTTTGGACATGTCATCCTCAAACTGTCAGTCTTTTACAGAGATGCTCACGTGTTGCTTCACAAGAGCAAGTGGTGTGTCATCATCAGAGAATTCTCGTGGTGTTTGAGACAGAACGTCAATACTTTTAACACATGAAAGTCAACTGCAGCTGTTTAATTTCGCACCTTTCCTTATTTCATAATGCTGGCCAATAAATGAAAAAAAAAAATTTTAATAGTTAAAATGAATGACAAAAGAGACTGAAAATCTTAACACTGTAAAACAAAATAATAGAAAATAAAAGAGAAGAGTTTGATGTCTAATTTAGAAGAAATGTTTTAGATGCTGCACTATTTCTGTCACTAATCAAATTAGAATATTTGCGACACTGGCCATTTTAATTCCATTGTAAAAAAAAAAAGGTCAGATGTTCTTGCTTCCACTGAAGCACAAGATGTTCTTTTTCATTCTTAAATTATTATGGATAACATGATCATTTTTATTTTAATAGTTAAAATGAATGACAAAAGAGACTGAAAATCTTAACACTGTAAAACAAAATAATAGAAAATAAAAGAGAAGAGTTTGATGTCTAATTTAGAAGAAATGTTTTAGATGCTGCACTATTTCTGTCACTAATCAAATTAGAATATTTGCGACACTGGCCATTTTAATTCCATTGTAAAAAACAAAGGTCAGATGTTCTTGCTTCCACTGAAGCACAAGATGTTCTTTTTCATTCTTAAATTATTATAGATAACATGATCATTTTTAACCCAAAACTTTAAAAAACTTAAGCAAATTTGAATTTGTGGAAACTTGGGCAACCTTGAGTTTATAGCATAGTAGCCTACCTATGAAAGATTGAAAATTGTATTATATATATATATAACTCAGCAGGCAATTTTGACTCCACTGAGAAAGTTTTAGGTTAGTTACAGCATGCATGAATTCACAAGAGCAGACTTTAGTAAACTGACAGTCTTAACCTTATACTGATTTGACTATACATGTTAGTTAAACATATTCCTGCAAATGCTGGAGTGACGTTTATTATGTCCTTGGATAATCAGATTTTTTTGTTTTTTATTTTGAATCTCATATATGTCCATCCATCCATCCATCCATTCTCTAAACTGCCTGGGTCATGGGGACGTCGGAGTCTATCCCATGTGTCTCGGGGTGCAGATGGTGCAAGCAAACACCCTGGACACATGGCCAGTCTATCACACGGCTCATACTTATGTTATATGGTTTCATGTATTTTAATAAAATGAATTGGTTTATCAGCCATTTAGATTAGAATAGATGATCATATATGCAGTAATTATTTAAGTAAAATGTATTTAGCTAGAACTTTATTTTGCTTAAACTATCTAGACACTCTGGAATAATCAACAAAATAGCCCATATGCGTCTTTATATCTGAGAAGCAGCAACAGATTACATTCATGGGAAAAACAGAACGAAACAAAACGATAGACATTTTGGTAAGCGAACTAACGCTTCTCCACTGGTCGTTTCATTAATACACACATGTGGGCGTGGCTTCCGCATACGTCATTACGTCGGTCATCAATGAGAAGTTGCTATTGAAATAAACAGGTGAACAGGAATAGTCCTTATAGTTTACCATAGTCATGTTAAACGAGATTGGATATGCCTTTCCTGCAGGCGATGAAAGTGATGGGAGTAGCGACGAGTGGGACATTGGATATTCTGATAATAACAAAAAACCATGCGCTGAGGTAAAAGAAAAGGTTATTTCTCACGTCCAACAGTCGTGTCGCCCCAGCATTCGGCCATTAGTTTAAGATAGTTATGTACACAAATTATTCGCATGATTAAAAAAGCAACATTTTCATCTTGCTGGCAGTTTTCTGAAGCACACCCGAATGGAGAAGATAAAATATTCACCTTGAAAAGGGCCATTACTACAGGGAATGTCGACCTGGTGCGCGAGCTCTTAGACCGTGGTAAGTGTTTGATTTATAGCTTTTATTTGGGCGACACAAGTCATAAACTTGCAAAAATATGTATATCTCATCGTTATCTATCAGGTCTGGACGTGGAGACACGGCTTGGCTTTGGTTGGACTCCTCTCATGTGCGCTGCCCATGTGGCCCACTACGAGCTCGCTGAACTGCTGCTGGATCATGGTGCAAGTGCAAACTTCAGCAGAGGTAAATCGAGAGGTTTCTCTGTTATCCGAAAGACACACATTTTCTGGAAAGACGCACATAAAACCATTGATATGTGTGTCAGAGCTTCATTTCGAATGATGAAATGGGATAATAGGTATTTCTGCATGTATAGCAGCACTCGCATGAGATAAGGGGCCTGTCCCAATACTTTGCACCACTTGTCTTAATTACCACCATTTTAAGTTTTCAAATGTTGTGAAAATGCAAGTAAATTTTTTTTACAGAGCTTTATTTACACATTTCAATGCTTTGTACTTTAAACCTCCAAATGCCTTTTCAGGATTATGTAACAGACAAAACAATAAAATTGTGAAGCCTTAATTTAATTGTGAAATGATAAAAAGCAATTGGAGACGTTTTACAAAATACACATAGAAATCTCTGCACCAATAAAATGTGCAAGTTTATTTTTACCACCAAATTATATGTAATATCTAATTAAATGAAAAGCTTTTCTCAGTCTTCTGATTTTGGAGAACATGAGCTCCTGAACATGATGAATGATGGGATATGCTTAGTCTCAAATACTCAAACCACTCTGAAACGATATTAGGAATAGTGTGGATTTAGCATTTGTCAAGGGCACTGAACTCTGGCATTTGTCAGACCTGGGACAGTCTTGCACACCTGCTTCCTGTCACGTGCAACTGGCCAAGACCGCAAGTGTGGGTTTTTGGGACAGGTTGTTTTTCTGTTATTGGACACTTAAAATAATATAATACAATTATTCAATGCACCCTTAAGAATTTAAAGTCGAAAGGTTGAGTTTGACAAGGTAAGAGCAGGTGCTGTCGATCTGATGTTGCACTACATGGCCTTCCTGTGACTCTTGTGGGTTTTTATTGGAGAGGATGGGGTTTTGCATCGGCCACAGGGAAGGAACCCAATGATATCAAATCAAAAGAGTATGGCTAGACTTAATCCTTCAGGGGGAATAGTTTGGTTTTCATTAATACGGTCAACATTGAAGTAGGTTACATTCTTTTGATTTCAACCCACGTGCTAGAGACGATGGAAACCAATTAGAGTTTGCCTTAGTGTCCTTCATCTGCCATTACTTAATGTTCGTGACGCACATGCCGAGCTATCGTAACGTGTCATTAATCTGCTGGTGTGTTTTTGGTTTACACTGGCTCTCTTAATTTTTTTTTTTCAAAATTGAATGCATCTGTTTGTCATGGTGAAATGCCGGCACATGAGCGACTGAAGCGGTGTAGACACTTCCACTGTGTCCACCGAGAAGAGTTCCAGAGGGGGTCTCGAGCAGCTGAAGCTGCGGGCTTAGACAGGAAATAATTAAATGTGAATGCAGCTGCCACTTCCTGGTCTGTGTTCCGCACAGAAGGGGAAGAGTGCAGAAGTGATTGATAATGGCGGTATACAGAGTGTGGTGCTGGCGTCATTGCGTTGGCCCAACACTGGAGCTTTATTTATTTTCCTGCTCCACCGCAGACGCAACTAAACTGTGTCTGCATCCTACTCCCAAGAAGACCTGCTCCTGCAGTCTAAACGCAGCTATCATCACAACACACAAACCCCTAACATAGACTGCTCCCGGTCGGATACGTGACCGAAGCACTAGCAGTGTCCAACAACATTAGTTCATATGACACTCACATGAAGTATGTGCAAACATGTGTATCCTGTGGTTTGAACAATACCACTGCAGAACTTTTTTTGCGTGTTATAATTTAATTATGAAGTGGTATGTCTGTGTTTTTCCATAACATCCTTATATAGACCACTATACAGTTCTGATGGCTGCTTGCACAGCAGCGTCTGCCACAGAAGAGATGATCTCCAGGTGTGTGGCTCTGCTGCTCAGTCGCAACGCTGACCCGAATGTCTGCAACAGGTAAGAAAGTCACTTAGCAGGTCAGTTTGGGCTTTTATTGACGTGTAGCAACCAGGATGCGCTGTCATACAAAAGTTTTTAGTTACTGATGGCCTTTTTTATCACTTGAGTGTAAATGTCCAGTAACAGGGGTTACCAAAATAAAAAGCATTCAGCTGGGCCTCATATAGCGTTTATTAGCCTACCAGTATTATTGATTATGCATCTCCTGTTAGTGTGCATGATTTTCAAAATGAAAGAAATATGCATGAATTTAGTGCAATGGTTCTCAACCAGTGGGCCGGAGCCCACTAGAAGGCCTCAGCAGACTTCCAAGAGGGCGTCAAGATGACTTAAAATAGTTGAAAATAAGCCAAAACAACTAAAAAACAAGATGTTACTTATTTTAATTAGCCTTTAGGGTGCTTTCACACTGGCAGTTTAGTTTGAAACAGGACATCGACTTGGGTGTGCACTTGTTCAGCAAGTAAAGTAACCTGCACACGTGTTTCATCCAATAACAATATCATTAGTTCAACAAAGCACTTGTAGGATAGGAGCAAGAGTGAGCATGCAGTGTAATTGTGCAAAGTGAGTACAATCAGGGCAGCAAATGAATGGTTCGCAATCAGCTTTCTCCTCAAAAGAGTCAGTGTGCAAGCCTTCATTCGTTCATTTTGCTGTGCATAACGGCACCAAATTAATTGATAACCCAACATATTCACCCGCGTTCTGTTTTCTGTCATGCTCCATGCACGTTTGTGGTGACGTAAGATTAACGCAAATGCACTAGGGTTCAAAGGAATCAAGTAAATGTGAAACCAGACCAACGCCACGGGGGCATCGGGAACAATCAGACTTGGACTGCAGCAAACATGCCCAGTGTATAAAATTAGTTATCCATTTTAAAAAGACCTCACTGTGGACTTTTATCCTTCATCTCATCTACATGCATCCAGGTCTAACAACAGATAGTCACCAGCTCTGTCAAGCCCTGTTGATTGAGAGTATGTGAAAAAATTCTCCCAGCAGCTACAAAACATTAACACTGACTAGACAGTGTTTCGAACAACTCTGGTGTTGTGTACTCCATAGTTTATTGACTAAGGCATTTTTCAGGGCAGCCTCCAGCTGCTTATCATCTGCCACCCAAACCGCTCACATGATCTGGAGTGTCAACAAGCATGTTGTTCACTTGACTGGTGAGAAAGTGATTGTGTCCTATCCAGACAAAATATTTAAAGATCGGTAACAAGGAACAGGGAGATGTTGGCAAGTGATGGGCCTGTCAAACATTCATCCTCTTCCTCTGCTCTCCCTAGTGCTCTACACATAACTTACAATGTGCAGCAGCTGCATTTCCCTAAATCTTTTTGTTAACAAATACAGTATGCTTAGACTAAGCAAGACATAATTTGGGAAGAGGGTCTGTTTCAGATTAGTTGAGATTCATTATTTGAAAATTGCTGAGATTAAAATTTTACATTTGGTTTCCATTCTCTTTCACACGTGAAATCACAGGCCTATTATACATGTTTAAATGCCTCATTATGATTATATAATTTAATCTAGTATATAATTATAAGAAATGAATGGGGCTGCACAATTAATCAAATTAAAAGTGAAATCTCAATATGTCTTAGTGCATTTATCAAATCAAAGGTTGCTATTTAAATAATTACATAGTCTGTTGCACAGAGTGAAGCGCAGCCATGTGTTAATTTACATGAATTCAAGAAGTTTAAAGCATTTCGCCAAAATAAAAGCTCGAGGATTTGAAATCAGGTTGAAGGTTTGAATGTTTGAAAGGGCCCAGTGACCTTACAGAAAGCATGTTTTGCTGAGCATGCAAGTCTTCTGCAACTGCCTCTTCCGTTCTTTCATGTAGTTTATTTGATGATGTGCCCAGTGAGACTTTTGAGCAGCCATTGCTGACAAGCATATGTTGTTCCAAATGATTCTGATTTCAAACATCAGCTTAGTTATTGTTGCATTTATATGAGAAGCATTTATAGCAGCTTCTTGCTACTCCCATTGATGTAAATACTGAAAAATTATTGCTTTACCCATAGGATAAACCCTGTTTACAGCAATTGGGATCTTGTTTTATTGATTCAATAAGCTTTCTTATTGCTCTCTTGGTTTTGGTAGAAGGACATCCTGGGAAAATGCATTTAAGACTGCACACATTTGTTACAAATACAGTCACTGAAGGGGAAATGCGTAGATAGCGAGGAGATAATGTCAAGATGAAGAATGATGGTGCCCTTGTTCACCTGTGTCTGATGTTGTGGAGTTCAGTTCACCACCGTCACATTCTCTGGGAAATGCCACCCAGGTTGATTAATAGCGTCAGGATTTTCCCATAGATTTAAGGTGTGATGTTTGACACTGTGATCTTTAGATAGAACTGTATATTTACGACAGTGACATAACCTCTGAACGCATGTTGTTCCAAATGATTCTGATTTCAAACATCAGCTTAGTTATTGTTGCATTTATATGAGAAGCATTTATAGCAGCTTCTTGCTACTCCCATTGATGTAAATACTGAAAAATTATTGCTTTACCCATAGGATAAACCCTGTTTACAGCAATTGGGATCTTGTTTTATTGATTCAATAAGCTTTCTTATTGCTCTCTTGGTTTTGGTAGAAGGACATCCTGGGAAAATGCATTTAAGACTGCACACATTTGTTACAAATACAGTCACTGAAGGGGAAATGCGTAGATAGCGAGGAGATAATGTCAAGATGAAGAATGATGGTGCCCTTGTTCACCTGTGTCTGATGTTGTGGAGTTCAGTTCACCACCGTCACATTCTCTGGGAAATGCCACCCAGGTTGATTAATAGCGTCAGGATTTTCCCATAAATTTAAGGTGTGATGTTTGACACTGTGATCTTTAGATAGAACTGTATATTTACGACAGTGACACAACCTCTGAACGCAGATGACTTGAAAGTTCCTTTTCCTTTTTTTTTATTTTTTTTACAGGCGATAGATATTCCCAAGCAAGGTGTAAAATGTTTTTGTCTGTTTACTTTGGCGCAGTAGTGTTCTTTATGGTGATTTGATTATTCTGAATGGAGTTTCGATTAAAGGTGATTTACAAACAGGGGCGTCATGTGCCTGTGTTTATGAGGGGGCTTCAATGGATGTCCAGCTCACTTGGTGCCCTAAGCAAGATATCAGACATAACCAAGTTTTGTTTTAGTAGTTCTTTATGAGTAATTGTAACTGTAAGGTGTGTTAGCCTAGAGGTACAGTTTTTGTTTATCATGCGACATGATTTCAAATTGTGATTAAAATACAATATAAAGTTATTTTTGTAATGAACCAAGATAAATTATTAAACTTGACAGTTAGTAATGCACTTTCTCATTGAAAG
>NW_015647012.1:393039-401203 GCF_001515625.1 Sinocyclocheilus rhinocerous | reverse complement strand
CCCCCCCCCCACCCACAAGATTCAGGATTATTATTTTTAACTAAAACCATAAAATACTTACCGTTTTTTTAAATAAAATACATGTTAACTCAAATAAAATGTCTTGCCGAGGCAACATTTATTATTTTCATTCAGTTTAACTTGATGTGCTAAAATTGCTACAAAAATTGAAATAAAAACTATATGAACATAATGGGGAAAAAATGAATAAAAAACAAACAAACAAACAACAATATGACTGAAACTTAAATTAAAATGAAACTGGTCATTTCAAAATATATATAAAAAACTATAATAGTATCTCGATGTCACTAAAATAACACTGACTACAATTATTTGTGCAAATTAATTATTAAAAAGTTTTGGAAGTTGCATTCAAAACTTGCTTGGTTCAACAAATCTGAGAGGTCATGTTGTTTACAGATATATTTAGAAGGTGTAAAGTAAGTGACAAGCTTGAATTTCTGTGCCGTCTGAAACTCGCAAGGGTTTTATTTATTTCAGATATTGTTTTCGTGAAACTGCCAGAACACTCTGTATTGTACTTTAAGATGGTGACTATGGCAAAAAACACCAATGGTGCAAGTCACTAGGCTTAGATTATCACTATTAAAGTTTTGCTTTGTTTGCTTCTGTCAATTCCATCTCAGTTTAATGCAATAAATGACTCGTTAAATATAAATGTGTCAGAGAACATAACCCCCTGTATGTGATTTATTGCCATCAGCATGATCACAGTAACATCTGGCAGTTCTGTTGTGTCTTGTTTTGTGTCCTTGCTCAGGAGCAGTATGACGTGTCTGATGCTGGCAGCCAGAGATGGCTATTGTCAGGTGATTAATTTGCTGGTTTCACATGGAGCGGAGCTGAACTTTCAGAATGATAATGGACTTACGGTAAGATCATCAATATAAGGAGTTAATTAACAAAAAGTTGTTTTTACCTGCATTTTATCATATTCATTGTCTGTTTGTATCTATTATTATATTAAATGCGTTCTCACTTCACACTTTAATATTATTCTGATTGAGCAGGCCCTCATAATAGCAGTGCAATATGGACGTGAAGTGGCCGTGTTGAAACTGCTTCAACTAGGAGCGGATAAGTTCATCAAAACCAAAATGGGGAAGACAGCAGCTGACATGGATAAAATGTCCAGTTACCCTGAGGTAGATCACCTCTGTATCTGAAGTGATCTCCAATGTCAAAGAAATCATAGAAAAGTTATTTTAAAATGTACTTTTGGGCTTGACAATGAGAAATATTAAAATCATTGCTCTTTCAGATCTCCAGGATCCTTAGTTCTACAGAGCTCTCTACTGTAAATGTCAGTGCACCCTCCAAAGCTGAGGCACTGTATACATTTCTCAATCACAATGCTGATCTTTCCTCTGCCTGCAAAGAGAGGTGAGCCTCTGTGTCTGTGACTTGGCTTGTAACTCCCTCTAGTGGTGACTGAAAATGAAAATAAATCCTTTTATTTTGAAAGAAAAAGACATGGTACACAAGATTTCCATTTCAAACTGAATGCTGCTCATTTGAACTTTCTATTCATTAGAAAATCTTTGTTTATACCTATGATTAGAAATGTTTCTTGAGCAGCAAATCAGCATATTAGAATGATTTCTGAAGGATCATGTGACACTAACGACTGGAGTAATGACTGCTGAAAATTCAGCTTTGCTATCACAGGAATAAATTACATTTTATAATATATTAAAATAGAAAACCGTTTTAAATTGTAATATTTTACTGTGATTTTGATCAAATAAATGCAGCCTTGTGAGCATAAGAGAAAAAAAATTTGAGCGGTATATGTAATTAAATATACAGATGTGTAGCAGTCATGTGCTGGTCCTCACTATAAAATATATTTAATCGTTTTACAAGTCAGCATGAAAGCAGCTAGGCTCAAATATCAATATTGTAAATGTGGGTTCATTCTTTTGTTTGACCTACCAGTTCCTCTAAGCTGAGTGATATTGAACTTCTGCTGCATGGTCTGAATCTGGATCATCTCTCGGACATCATGGTGGTGAGCCAGTCGATTTATTTTACTGTTGCACTAAAACAAATGTTTACTGTAATGCACTTACAATAGAAGTCTATGGGGCCAGTGTTCCAGAAGCGTTAAGGTTATATTTTTGTTAACATGTTTTCATTAATTATTTATTCAAATGTTTATTAGTTGATCTGTGAAATTGTTCAAATTGTCCTTTTGTCCCTTGGGAATAGTTTTTTAGATTATTTAATTTAGGGTTTGTGTTACCACCACAATTCCTGTGGATGAAGTTTGTTTTTAACATTTGTTCGACTGCAATGTATGATTGCCCAATAGACCTTCATTGTAAATGAACTGCAATGTTGATTTACCTGTATTTTATGAGGTAATTACTATTGTCTCTATTGAATATTCCTTCTCCCGTGTCTCTTACACCTCTGTTTCTTTTTTTACTGGAAGGAAAATGATGTCACTTGGAGTGACCTGTTGATCATGGAGAAGGGGGACTTGGAAAAGGTATGTAGATCATGTCTTTTTAATAGATGAGAAGATAAAAAAAAACACGAATTTTGTGCAAAACAAACATTTGTTTTCTGAGTTAATGGCAAAAATTTTACTGAATTGGATACTTTTTGGATGAATATACATATTTTTAGATATTAGATAGATATACATCTAAAAAAAACTAAATATATTGTATCTTGCGTAAAATGTTGGTTTACAAGGATAAATCAGCTCTCTTTCTCTTAGATTGGCGTAACTAATCCTGAGGATCTAAAGAAGATTCTCAGCACAATGGAGCTGATGCACCTTGATAAAGTAGATCTGGATACCCTGACGCCTCTTAATAACATAGACAGCGGGTAAAGCTCATTTAGCCTCAAGCTAATCTAAACTTTATTGTATGTTTATTATGTATCCACATCATATCCAAACCATATTTGTTCATTCATCATTAGTGCTATGAACCGTTTCCCATGCTGGTAACAGTCTGCAGTGCAGCTAAAGCACTACAGAACTCATAGCAGTACAAGTGTCTTGACAAGGCTTCCATGTAAGCCTGTCTTAATGGTTTAAGCTCTAGTAATGATTTATAAGGTGAGAAATGAACTAGTGCCGTTTCTGCATGCACCGGGCTCTGACGGATGATGGCGAGGAGTGCCATGGCGCGGCGTGGCGGCCATGTTTGACTTTAAAGTCCACACTTAATGAATCTAATCAATCTGTAATTTCTTTATTCAATGTCAAGGAGGTACAGAGAGGGCAGACAGACACTCAGTAAATTGTGCAGTTAAATCCTCTTCTGATAGGTGCTCCATAAACACACATTAAAAGGATATAGAGTTACAGTGAAATTCATTGCCACAGGTGATTTCCTGCCTAATGGGATGTATGTAAACATAAGCACTGCTGTTTTCACAAGAGTTCATAAGTTGTTTCCGGAAGATAACTCTGTGTAGCTTTGATATTTTTAGGACAAAAAAGATACAACAAGATTATTAGTCTATTAAACTGTTATTATTTTGGTTGGCTGGATTATTTAAAGGGGTCATATGATGCTGCTAAAAAGAACATTATTTTGTGTATTTGGTGTAATAAAATGTGTTTATGCGGTTTAAAGACTGCTGTTCCTGAAACCACGCTTTCTTTCTTTGCGTGCACATTTGGGCGGTGTTATGCAAATCTTCCCACATTGTGATGTAGACATGTGGGGGCGTGTTAGAACAAGCCGTTTTAGGTAGGCGTGGCCGACTCTTAACTTTTATAAAGAATATCTCTTTGGATTTGAGACTTTAGTCTTTGCAACTTTACAGATCTTCTTTATGCACCAAGAGCTTGTAACACTCCAAAGAGAAAGGAAAAATTGAAATCGCATCATATGACCCCTTTAAAATGTATCAACTAAATGCCAGTGAATGTGACCTGATGATGGAAAATGATGGATCTGCTCATGGTGCCTGTTGGTACGGTGGCATTAACCCGGTGGCATTTAGTCATCCACAAAAGCCCATCACTCATTCAGTCATAGAAAAACTAACAAAGTGACGATCAGAGCCCATCTCTCCGTCCTGGAGGAGATAGTAACTCCACAGTGTCTGACAGTGTTTACCACAGGCTCTGACAGAGTGTTAGGAGAAGAAAACGGCTGCTTGGGGAAATGCTCTGTTAAGATAACACTGTCAACATCACGTGGTATGTGTGAGCCATTACAGGAGTTTGAAATTGTAAGTGATGGCAGAAGTGCGCCAAGAATGCTGTCACCAAATCAAGTGATACCATTGGTCATTTAAGAAATATCTGCTTCAGCTTTCAATGTTTGGGATTTTAGGATAAAGAGAACTGAAGGAAATATTTAAGGAAACAATGGTATCACTTGGTTGATACCATTTGGTGATAGAACGATCGATAGAGAGATAGATAGATATACTGTAACAGATTTTATATAATTTTTCTTACACATGGTTTATGATTCTTACATATTTTGTTCATCAAAATAATCTTCACAAATGAACACAACTTTTTCTGAATTTTTAAGCCTAATTACAATTGGTAGAAGTAAAAAGCTAATCATATGCTATAAACAAACTACATCACGGTTGCATGAATTCAATGTCACCATCACTAAGCTTTAAAAAAAAAAAAAAGTTAAAATAGTTCACAAAAGTGTGATTTATAAACAAAATCAGGCTGTGTGTAGGGGAGTTTACCTGTTCGGTTTGATGACTTTTAATGCCCCTGACAACCTTTGAACTAGTTGTTAGCAACTGCGTTTTTTCAAAATTAGTATAAAAGCTTAAAAAAATAAAAAAAAGCACAAGGGCGAATTACTGATGGATTTTTTGTCATAGAATAAAATGTAAAAGTGTCTTAAGCTTGTGTTATTTCAGGCATTTAACCAAAAACCCATCAGGGCGATGCGAAGTGCTAAAATGCTCATTTCCGGGTTTTGGCCTACAAATATGTCATCCCTGGCTGCAGCACTCTAGAGGAAGTAGAAAGTTTATTTGACTACTTCGTAAGTTCATGAACAAAGGTTGTCTTTTGATAAATGTTTTCTTCTTTTTCTCAGGAGGGAAGATTTCCTTAATTTTCTGATCAGTCTGAAACAGCAGTGCTGTTACTTGACAGAAACCTTACAGGATGTCATCAGCAGATTCCCACGTAGCCCCTCTGAGGTTCGTTGTGTACTTTAAGTGTCTGCGTCCTGTGTAAAACATGACCGATTAGAAGTATTCCTGTCTGTTTCTTTAGTCTCGTGTAGCCAGGCTTCTGATTTGTGGAAGTCTGGTCTACATTGCTTTTTATTCCACCCACTTAGAAAGAAAGAGAATATCTGACTGACATGTAAAGCAACCAACAATAATTATTTTTGTTTTTATGTGCAGTTTAGGAGTGGATCTGAAATAAATAAATAAAAAACAATTAAAATAACGGTACATTAGCCAAATGTTTGTACACAAAACTCTGTAAAAATAGGAAAAATGTATAGACATGGTCAAAATCAACAAAAAGAGAGGTTTTTTTTTGTGTGTGTGTGTTCCATGGTGAGAAAAAAATTGAATTTGAAGAACATATGGGATGGTTCATTTTTAATTTTAAAGCAAATAATGCTCAAAAAGGTGCGACTAGACTGGACTGCCCAATATTTGTGAATGACTGATCTCTGCCACAATGTTTTAAACCAACATTTTTACCAACAATAATAATGCAACCTTACTTTAAAAATGGCTTCATCTGTCAAAAAACTCTGATGGGCCATATGCTTCCATCAGTTTAAATGTGCATGGCCTCTTAAGAGTGACTTCCCCAAGTGCCTGAAATTATCCATGATTACAGCCTTGAATAAATGGGAACAAATTATTCCATTGTATTTTAAACCTTCAAGTCATTTTCAGCATTTTCAACTGAAGTGGTAGTAAGCAGACAGAGCTATTGTATCTCAAGTTTTGTGCCTGCTTGTTTGTGATGCCTTTGTTTGACAGGTTGTTCTTACATGTGATCCCAAGAAAGAGGCTCAAGCCCTTTGCACCGAGCTAGTAACTCAGACAGGAGACCTCCAGAAAGAGATTCTCTGTCTTAAGACCCTGCTCAGCAAGGTCAGTCATGTCCACATTCCTTCATGTCCTCATCTTTCTTCTCTGACGCTTCTATTTACAATAGTTTTGTCTAGTAAAAATACTGTGAGACCAACAGGGGCAGCCGTTTCATCCCACTTAGATGTTCCTATAGTCTCTTTCATGATGATGAAGGGTAATCAGTTGTGAACAAATAAATTGGGTATGTTATCCGCTAGCACATTCCAGGGAAACTCTCATCAATCTTCAATGTGGAATTAGTTTAACCAGACGTGTTTGGAGCTTGCTGTAGCTCCTGGTGTTTTCAAAGCATTCAGCATTTGATTGTGGCAACCCATCTGAATAGAATCCTAATATAGAATGCTTTCTCAGGTAGTGTGTTGTCTTGTCATAAGAAACGTTCCACTACACCAGCGGTGGCGAACTCCGGTCCTGGAGAGCCGCAGCCCTGCAGAGTACAGCTCCAACCCTAATTAAAACTCACCTGCCTGTAGCTTTCTAGTAACCCTTCAGACCTTGATTAGCTTGTTCAGGTGTGTTTGATTAGGGTTGAAGCAAAACTCTGCAGGGCTGCGGCTCTCCAGGACCGACGTTCGCCACCCCTGCACTACACCATAACGGTAAGTGTAAGGTGTTCCTGTGGCTCAGTGGTAGAGCATTGCGTTAGCAGCGCAAAAGTTCGTGGGTTCAATTGCCAGGGAACACACATACTGGTAAAAAATGTATAGCCTGAATGCACTGTAAGTCGCTTTGGATAAAAGCGTCTGCTAAATGCATAAATTATTATAACTGATACTCATGCTGCAACACATGTGAAATACTGGGTTTTGGGAGAGTTTTTCCAGTGGAATATAGAGGCAAATTAACTCACCCTCTGGCCACCGAGATGTAGATGAGTTTGATTCTTCATTGAAAAACAGATTTGGAGAAATTTAGCATTACATCACTTGCTCACCTGTGGATCATCTGCAGTGAATGGGTGCCGTCAGAATGAGAGTTCAAATAGCTGATAAAAAAATCACAATACACAAGTGATACGTTTTTTACAAGACTTCAGTCCATCAGTTAACGTCATGTGAAGCTAAAAGCTGTGTTTGTAAAAAAAAAACAAATCCATAAAGACGTTTTTAACTTAAAGTCCCCATGAAATTAAAGTTTTTTTTGGGTGTTAGTATTAATATGTTAGTCTTAAGGTTATCTATAAGGCAGTGTGCTCCAAAACAGTGACAAAATTCGCATTTAGAAGATGTAAGCATTCAAAGCTTTCAGTTCGTCACATCCGCCAAAACGGCTCAACAGTTTTTTTGACGTCACATCGTACTTCAGCTTCTCATCGAACTTTCTGTCTTTGACGTCACATCGTACTTCAGCTTCTCATCAAACTTTCTGTCCAATCAAATGCTCTCTAGAATCCGAAGCGCCCGCCCCCTACACTATAAAATAGACGCTGAAGCCGCGGCTGAAATCGGTCACTTGTCCTCAGAATTAGTATTTTCTGTACAGTGAATGTCACGTAGTGCACTATATAGGGGACAGGGAACGATTCAAACAGTGTAAATATGCTTTCCATTGAGGAAAAAAAGAAGTCTGGTTTAGCACTGTGTCACGCTAACAACCGCACCGCACACACACTCTGCTCCAGTCCAGAGACACGATAGCACGGAGCGGATCACATGCGCGAGTCGGCGCAGACCACAAAATGTATCGGAGCTATTTGAATTCTACACAGAATGCTATATTTTATAGCAATGTGGATGAGATTGTGGCTGGCATACCCTGCGGCTTTACGGAGCTCAACGGCTCTGAACGGCTCTAGCCCAAGCTGTGATATAAACGAACGCTATTGGCTATTTTAAAAGGGGGCGGGCTGCTTGATATGTCCCGCCCTGTCTTCCTGTTTCAGTTAAAATGACGTCAACACATAGAGTAACGCTGCGTGTTTCTAAGCATTTCAGGGGACCTTTAAAGCCGTTGCTTCTGGTTAAAATAAAAGTCGTGTGATTTACTTGTGGATTACTGTGATATTTGTATTAGCTGTTTGGACTCATTTTGACCTCACCCATATTCTCTGAAGGGTCCATTGATG
>NW_015647012.1:375478-391206 GCF_001515625.1 Sinocyclocheilus rhinocerous | reverse complement strand
AAAGTTTTTTTGGGTGTTAGTATCAATATGTTAGTCTTAAGGTTATCTATAAGGCAGTGTGCTCCAAAACAGTGACAAAATTCGCATTTAGAAGATATAAGCATTCAAAGCTTGCAGTTCGTCACTTCCGCCAAAACGGCTCAACGATTTTTTTGACGTCACATCGTACTTCAGCTTCTCATCAAACTTTCTGTCCAATCAAATGCTCTCTAGAATCCGAAGCGCCCGCCCCCTACACTATAAAATAGACGCTGAAGCCGTGGCTGAAATCGGTCACTTGTCCACAGAATTAGTATTTTCTGTACAGTGAATGGCACGTAGTGCACTATATAGGGGACAGGGAACGATTCAAACAGTGTAAATATGCTTTCCATTGAGGAAAAAAAGAAGTCTGGTTTCGCTCTGTGTCACGCTAACCACCGCACCGCACACACACTCTGCTCCGGTCCAGAGACACGATAGCACGGAGCGGATCACATGCGCGAGTCGGCGCAGACCACAAAATGTATCGGAGCTATTTGAATTCTACACAGAATGCTAGATTTTTTAGCAATATGGATGAGATTGTGGCTGGCATACCCTGTCAAATGCGGTTTTACGGAGCTCAACGGCTCTGAACGGCTCTAGCCCAAGCTGTGATATAAACGAACGCTATTGGCTATTTTAAAAGGGGGCGGGCTGCTTGATATGTCCCGCCCTGTCTTCCTGTTTCAGTTAAAATGACGTCAACACATAGAGTAACGCTGCGTGTTTCTAAGCATTTCAGGGGACCTTTAAAGCCGTTGCTTCTGGTTAAAATAAAAGTCGTGTGATTTACTTGTGGATTACTGTGATATTTGTATTAGCTGTTTGGACTCTCATTTTGACCTCACCCATTCACTGCGAAGGATCCATTGATGAGCAAGTGATGCAATGCTAAATTTCTCCAAATCTGTTCTGCTGAAGTGCTCTATCAAATCCCAAAAGCAAACAACATATGGTGCTAATATACATGGTGCTACACATATACATAGTGTGCTCTAATAATAAAAATGTATCCTCTTTTAACTTAATTTCTCTTTAGGTGGATCACACAGAATACAACTTTAAGCTTCTTCAACCAGTCTCCAATAACGGCCAGGGAGGAAAGCCCCACAAGAGGTTTGCTGCTGTGCTTGGACTTGGATTGCTTGGAGCAGGGCTTCTATTTGTGCTGTCACAATCAAAAAAACTGAACTATTTTTGAGATTATGTATTTCCATGATGTATGTATTTTAAGTTGTTACCTCAATATTTTATTGATAATTGTATGTTCTAGATTTATGTTAAGAATATGTTACAATCATCCTTTTTGTGGTGCTATTCTAGACTGTTATTCAAGTAAATCTGTTAAATGTTCTTTTGGTTTTTCAGACAATGCACTTCATCATAAACTTTTCCCAAACCACAACGTCATCCTTTTCATTGCTTTGTGTGTAATAACTGTAGTCAACTTCTATTACAGTGGCTTCTGCCGGTCAGAGCTGGCCAGCTAGCACTTTGTGTTTGGGAAATTCTGCTTTGATTTTGCTGGGTGGCCCAAAAAGTAAAGCCATTGCCAGTCGCTGTCTGTGGTGCTGAAATGTCATTTCCGGGTGCAGGACACCCTTACACCTAATTTCATGATGAAAGCTGGTTGCTTGATCAGTCATCTTCAGTTACTTTGAACAATTACTTATTACATGTTCATTTTCGGACTTGAGGGGACAATGAAATGTAATAGGGCATGTGTGAGCCGTTTCCTGAAAGCCCTGTTCTGAGTATGTTGGATGATTATGAGCAGCAAAAAAATGGCAGCTCTATTATCTCTTTCATTTCTTTTGGTTGCATGCATTGTAGATTTATTATGTGAGTAAGCAAAAGTTAGGCCAATTAAAATGCATTTAAAAGAGCCACTTGGATTGATATGTTCTGCTAGCTGACTCTCACTGGAGAAAGATGAGAGATATATGAACTAGTCCTCCAAGGTGCTGTAACAATGTCAAGTATATGTTCGGTCTGAGTTCAAACATTTTTCACAATGTCGGAATTGCTTGTGGGAATGTCAAACCGTTTCTACAAGTTAAAATCTTAGTCTATAAATCTTGTAGAGATCTCTGTGATTTTTGGACTGTTTTCCAACACTGTTCTGGATTCTCACTGCTGTTGACTGTGTAATACTGTGTATTCTTTATGTATGTAGCCTATTCTTATTGTTCTGCAGCATTCATGAGGACGTTTTTAAACGATTACAGGTTAATCAGAGTGCTCCTATGTATAAGCTAGGCAAAGTCATTTGCCTTAGAGAAAAAAAAAATACCTCGTCAAAACTTAAATACTGTTATTATTTATCAGGTTAGTATAGTTTTACACATGCAGTATAGAATAATAGTTACATTGTAAACGAGTTTAATGTATGACTGCGCTAGGGGCGCCAAAGGACATTTCCTCCGATTGCGATCCAATAAAATTAGAGATTTTTTTCCCCCTGGTTGTCCTGAAAGTCATTGCATAAATTGCACACTGGTTACAAGCATGCCCTTTCCCAAGCAATCCAATTTTGAAGGCCTTACATTTATAATAAAATTAATCAGAGCAGTCAGACTCCTCTAAACCACAGCAGACAATTTCTCTTAATTATTTTTAAGGGACTATGATATTTCAAAACCACTGAAAGGATTCAGAGTAGTCTTTCCTTATTGACTTGAAAAGGACGAAATTAGGCCAATTTAAATTCCACCATATTACCGATGACAAGTCTTCTCCACGCTTTCGCGACCGCGCCTTTTCCACGGAGATCACGAGAAGAATCCGGTTTTCCTAATAGCCTAAACTTGGTTCCCATCGGTAGAAAGGACCTCATAATACAGGAAGGCGGACATAATAATTCTTTCACCTAAACTGGTGATCAAAGATGGAGGAAATTCTGTGCGACAATTGAACAGTTCGTGGAAAGTTCAAAAGAATGTGATAATCCAATCTCGATGCACATCATCAAGAGCAGAACATGTTTGTTGAGAAGACAGATTGAGAAGTGTTTGTGCTTTCAGTCAATTAAGCCTTATTTTTTAAGAAAAGACCTTTTCGAGAAATTTTACGGAGATTAAAAATAATAATAGTTAATAATAATAAATAAAAATATATTATAAATATATAAATTTAATATTTTTAAATTAATTGCATGTTAAATTTTAAATTAATTTATTATATTATTTATAATATTATTACTATCATTATCATTATTGTTTATTATGTGCCAAATACTATAATGATAAAAAAGCAAAAAGTGCTGGATATGAATAGACATTTCACGTTGGACCACATTCTACTCTTTCGCTGCTTTGGAAATAAGCCAAACCTGTGGCTGGTGTCAAGCTAGCCTGAACAGATACTTTCAGACATCTAATTTCTTCTCTTCATTCCTGAGGCGGGACTGCGCCCACCCCTTGTGTAAGCAATTTAAACCCGATAGGAGATCATCAGCTATCTGCAGCCACTTCAGACCGAGGAAGAGCATCAGGCTGTGTCTGCAGCGCTACACATCACGCTCCACGATGCTTTGACGCTCAACTCACTTGCGTCGCGTCACTCCAGAGATTTTTGATCTGGGAGAGTAAATAACCGCCTCAGCACTCGATGCACTCTGTGTTTCATTTATTTGTTGTTAAACCGAAGACAAGTGCCTGAACGAATGAGTGTATCAATACAAATTTTGTAATATGAACTTTTTGCCAAGTGGAATATGTTTTTATCTGTCCGTGGCAATTTGCTGGTTCACATCGAGGGTCGACGCATCGTGGTGGTGGGTACAGTTTTTGCTTTATTTGAATTTTAGTAATGCTTTCAGGTTTATAAAATAAAATAAAATTATGTTTTAGACTACGATTGTGGTTAAAAAGTACATCGTTAAGTATTGGTCTGGAGTTATTGGAACAGCTTTTTTTCGTCACAGAAAACTTAAGATGATTTTTATTTTACTTTTTATACTTTATTATATATATTTTAACTTTTATATTTTTATTTTATTTATTTATGCATTTATTTGAATTTTTTTTGAATGTGCAGTACGCGGTTGTGTGTTGAAACATGATGACTTGAAGAGATTCCATCGCTCATTCCGTGTGCTTTCATCTTTTATGCAGGTACATGGGCACTCTTGGATCGCAAGTGATGTGCGACAACATCCCGGGCTTAATTAACAAACAACGCCAGTTGTGCCGCCAGCATCCCAAGGTGATGCAGGCTATTGGAGCTGGAATTAAAAACTGGATCGGAGAATGTCAGCACCAGTTCAGAAACCACCGATGGAATTGCAATACCATGGCGCGCGAGCACAATCTTTTTGGAAGGCTTTTGCATCGAAGTGAGTAAGGCTTACGTGTATTGTTTCAAGTCTAACGGCTGTTTGCACATACAGTATGTTCTCTGCGCTCAACCTGCAGTGACATTCTTATCTGATATTAGATCATATTACAGACAGTAAAACTTGAACTAGGTGTGCTTTCGACCCTTCTTTTCTCGTCTGTGTGTGCAGCACTGTGTATGCATTAATGAGGTTTGATTTTTATCAAACGTTTAGAACATATAGTACTGATTATAAAATCTATCTATCTATCTAGAATTATTTATTTACAAATAATAATAATCCTTATTTTATTTTATTTTATTTATTTATTTTTTGCCAATTTCCATACAGTTGCACCACCTGGAAATTCTAACATATGGACTGTGACTTTAAGCCCAATAAGAAATATTAAAATGATTTAAATTCAGAAATGTTCATCATAGAAAATATGTATTCTAGTCATAGTTTTTCAGTAACTAAAATACAGATCTGAAAAAAAAAATGTCACGTCATTGACCCATAAACAACTCAATATTGTCTACTCAAGATGTCTAGATGTAATATGAATCAATAAGTCACAGTAGTGTCACTTAGCACGCAAGTGTATCCTTTACTTTTCATTGTGTTCAAGATTTATGTCAGTTTAGAGAAGAAAGGCTGGATTATTGTGTCTGGTGAGTTAACTCAGAACTGCTCAGCAGCTTGATGCTTTAACTAGGTGTAATTGCCAGTTTTGTGACTTTAGGTTTGCAACTGTAAGTGTCTCTGGCTCTATTTTCTTATCTCATATAAAATCATATTAATGGTAACATCCACAAAGAAACTCTGTGTCTCAGGCCTCTAAGCTGCTCTGCACATTAAAGTTAGGTTAAACCTCTGACTTTAATCTTCTTGCTTTAAGGTATTCAGACCTCCCAGAAAGACTCCTAACTTCTCTGTGACACTGTGAGAATCTACTTATTGTCAATGTCAGCTCACTAATTTAAAACAATTGCAGGGATTTCGTGGCAGGCATTCTCCTCCTGTCTGACAAAGCTGCCGAACGGAAACATCTTTGGTACACATGTGAAAAGCTGCAGCTTATAACTTTTGTTCAGGCAGTTGCTTGTTACTGTTGTTTTTCTTCCGTCTCTTTATACAGTCATAGCAGATTGTTTTCCACAGTAATCACCTTCACACATAGGTCCACAAATTTAAGACGTATGTCTTTCCGATGAGTCCGATGAGATTAGTATGTTTTCATCTGAAAAATATATACAGTCAGTTATATTTTAGGAATCAACTTGAATGTAATGACTAAAGAGAAGGTTTTTTTATGTATGTGTAAATTAGTACAAAAAGTACATATTTATTATAAATTTGATTAACATAATTGTTATTATAATATTAATAATTATATAGTGTAATATACAAAATAAAATGAACTTAACTCTTATTATATACAATTTAAATGCATTTCAAGATATAATACAATTAAATATTATTATATGTAAACTATTATTAATAGTATTTGTGTGTGTGTGTTTGTATCCGTATATATATATACTGCATATATGTGTGTGTGTGCGTTTTATATTAAGTTTAAACAATTAGCAACTCCTCTACAATTTATTAAAAATGTCTTAACTAAACTAAACTAAACACTATTCCTTCTACTATTTATTTTTCTTAGGCAGTCGCGAGGCCGCCTTTGTCTATGCCATCTCGTCAGCAGGTATGGTCTACACCTTGACCAGGGCGTGCAGTCAGGGTGAACTAGAAAACTGCTCTTGCGACCCTGGAAAAAAGGGCTCATCTCGTGATGCCAAGGGAGCTTTCGACTGGGGTGGGTGCAGCGATCATGTTGACCACGCGATCAAGTTCACTCAGGTCTTCATTGACGCCAAGGAGAGGAAGGAGAGAGATGCACAGGCACTCATGAACTTGCACAACAACCGTGCAGGGAGGAAGGTAACAATACTGTTGAGACATATATTGAGAAATGAAATCTTGACAAATAATAATCCATGACCATTGCATGGCTCATGCAATCAGAGAGACTAGTCAGAGGTTTACTCTAGATACTGTCTCCTTTTTCATTCACAGGCGGTAAAGCGCTTTATGAACCTAGAGTGTAAGTGTCATGGTGTCAGTGGCTCATGCAATGTACGTACCTGCTGGTTGGCCATGGCAGACTTCAGGCAGACCGGTGACTATCTCCGCAAAAAGTACAACAATGCCATTCAGGTGGTGATGAACCAGTATGGAACAGGCTTCACCAGTGCCTACAGGATGTTTAAGAGGCCTACCAAAAATGACCTAGTCTACTTTGAAGACTCACCTGACTACTGTATATGGGACCATGAGTCTGGTAAGTGTGCTGAGGGAAACCTTAACCTCAAAAGGGTAATTCACCCAACATGTATGACTTTCTAGATATTTTGGCGAATGTTTCAACTCTTTTTTGTCCATACATGTGGTCCAAAACATAAATGGTAAATGGGCTGAGGGAAACATTAACCTTAAAAAGGTAATTCACCCTAAAAAAAAATTATGACTTTCTTTCTTCTGTGAAACACAGAAGCAGCTATTTTGAAGAATGTTTCACTGTACTTTTTTATGTGGTCCAAAACAACACTGAACCCCATTGACTTTCCAAATATTGTCTTTTTGTACTCTGCATCATAAAGAAAGGCATACAGGTTTGGAACGACATGAAGTTGAGTAACAGCATTTTCATTTTTGGGTGAACTATCATTTAATTTGCATTACCTCAAGAGGTGAATTAAGCTGATAAAGCAAAGCTATAGTACTCCATCATGTTTCATAACCCACTGTTTGTGTTTCCACCCTGCAAGACTCCCACAATCTGCTCAAAATCAGCAGGCATTAGTCTTTGCCCCCAAACACAGTTGTAATCAGAGGACGTGAGCTATTTAGCTGGTTATTACATACACAATAGTCATAACCCAATCCTGTAACATGAATGCCGGTTAAGATTCCCTCCCTAAGGCAGAGGTTTATCTCTTTTTACCTTTCTGTGTGTGTGTACGTACTGAATAACACCAGGTGTACTTATGTGGGAAGCAGTAAGGGAGGGGGTGCCTGTCAGACTGCAGATGATCCCTGCTATCAGGTGACGCTGTGTTTAGACACATTACCACAGTTTTGTGGGCAGAACGGGAGCTGAAATTTAATCCCTACGCGCAAATGCTATAAATCACTGCCTTCTATGGCGGCACCTCTATATTTTCTGCCTAAAACTGGCAGGAATATTTAGAGAGGTAGGTCATGTCTCTTTTAAGTGCCCCGAGATGTCGAACCCACTTTAGGTATCTATTATTTATTGTATGTCAGTATAACTGCTCATTTATAAGCATATAAATTTAGAATCTTTAGATCTTCCAAGCTAAAGGGCTAGTTCATCCAAAAATGAAAATTGTCATGTCGTTCCCAAACCTGTATGACTTTTTTCTTCTGCAGAATACAAAATAGTTTTTGTCCATACAGTGGAAGTCAATGGGGTCCAAAACAACACAGGACCTCACTGACTTCTATTGTATGGGAAAAAAACTGGATATACAGTTAAAGGACTAGTTCATCCAAAAATGAAAATGTCATGTTATTCCAAACCTATATGAGTTTTCTTTCTTCTGTGGAATACAAAAAAACACACAAAAATGTTTTGCTCATACAATGAAAGTCAAGCCAAAACAACACTGGACTTTACTGACTCTCATTATATGGAGTCAATAAAGTCCAGCATTAACAATTCCTTTACTATATGGCACATCATGTTTATTAATGGAAATGTTTTTAAATCTGGTCTATTTTTTCTCATCAGCTCAGAAGGAAAGTTAAAAAAAAATCGAGACCACCACATTTTAGTGCTGACCTCTCTAGTGTGGTGGTTTGTGAGAAACTCTCTTGGCCGGGCAGTGCGTTTGATGTCAGTTTTAGGAGACCTAGACTATACCTCCACTGCAAAAGTGTGAAATCAATTTCTAGCTCTCACCATGGTCACACATGTTAAACTCATCTCTTGGCACCCCCTCATCTTAATTCAATAAGCAGATGCATGCTCAGGTAAAGACTGCCCATGATGTAAACGATATGAGCCCAGCATACCAGCCTGATGAACTGCTGTGGGGGGGAGTGGCTGTGTCATGCCCAGACACATGCCTGCCTACTCGCAATTGAGTTCAATAGACCAGCAGTGACATACCAATGCTGGCGCTACTGGTAGACTAAAGTGTTTTGCAGTTCTGGCCTAGATTGTTCTTACCTTAAAATCTTAGACTAAACCACTTTATATTGGATAAACCTGAAGAAACAAACGTGGTTGTTTGTATAGTTCTGAGTGTTGATTGGCATTGAAGGGATCTTTATAAACAAAGGCTGCAGATTGTCACTCAGAGGGAGCATGAAAGCAAGGGTTTATACAAGGTCTTTAGCAATTTCTGTATCAGCAACAATCAGCGACGCGTCAGCCTCATAGAGGGCGGGGTTGTTGAGATTAGAGCCGATGAAATGAGTACGTGATGAAGACCCAGAGCAATGCTTGATAGCTTCTATCATCAGTCCCTCATCTGACCAAGGACCAAGCGGTCATCCTTTTACATGGTGCCGACAAACCCAGCCTCTTCAAGACAGCGCTGTCTGGACACTATCAGACATCTGCCAGGCACTACACATGACTATTCAGTCGAGGTCTGCTTGCTTCAGGAATTTGTTCAAATATTCACTGCATTAATAGATTACAACAGTGAAAATGTATAAATAAATGGATGAAAGTGTGTGGACGACTCCTTTTAATTCATAGTCTTGGCCAGTAGTAACAATTTTTACCTGCACTGCTAATATTTTTACTGGCCTTATTACTTATAAAAAAAAGAATTATAAATTTCTTTTTAGTATAAAATTCTTTTTAGTATAAAATTCTTAAAATATGATTATTTTAAAATTATTTTTATTTTATATATGTGTGTATAGATAGATAGTAAAATGTAATAAAACATAAAAATAAAATAAACCTAAAAATAGATTTTTTCAATTAATTTAAATTAAATATAAAATACTAAATAATGTATCACATTAAAATAAATATTTGTAAAACAATTTCAACGTTTTCATCGAATTTTATTTTATTATATTTATACATGCATATTAATTATATATAATGTTACACAAAATTGTGTACATAATCTTGTATGTTTTTTATCCTGAAAGCACAGGTCTGAATAAGTTACACAATTTTGCTTTTTTAAGTAAATTTAACATATTATGTATGTTTTCATATTTTGAGTGAAAATGGGACAAAAATACAGAAAATGTAACAAAAATCTTTTTGCAACTGTGTGTTTGTAAAGACTGGGAGAAAAACAGTGTTGCACTAAAACACAAATTCAAACACTTTTGCTGGAAAATGATTGATATTGTCAAAACATTGCTGATTGGTTTGTAGTTTTCAACACATTTTTACTGATGCTTTTGTGATAATTGTCATTTTTGCAATTTTAACCAAAGCTTCTCATGTTGTCTAGCTAAATGACATACTTTGTCCTTTAGGTTACTTTAGGTCATTTAGTGTACTTCATCAGTGCCCAGGGGCATAAAAACATGGTTATTTGAGCGAGGATCTATACCTTGAACATTTTTGATGTAGCCGTTCATGTTTTATCTCACTAAAACCTATGATGTCTCATTTAAATTTTTGCTTCATTGCAGGTTCTGTGGGCACAGGTGGGCGAGTGTGCAACCGCACGTCCCGTGGGGCTGACAGCTGTGAGGTCATGTGTTGTGGGCGGGGCTATGACACATCACGCGTGAGCCGCACCACCAAGTGTGAGTGCAAGTTCCACTGGTGCTGTGCTGTTCACTGCAGGGACTGCCAAGAGGAGGTAGATGTGCATACCTGCAAAACCCAGTCATGACACCACCACTCCTGCACTTCAGAGTAAAGATCCCATCTCAAACTTTTGCTTTTCTGTGGCAAATTAGATAAAAGTCTATTCAGCATGGCAGACACAAATGACCAGCAACTTCAAAACTATGCAGATTTGTTGTAAGTCTTAAGTAGTTTTACCATATTTACTTACTGTTTTTCCCCATCATAACACACATATTTATTAGTTTCTGAGCATAGGAATGCTTATCTTTAATGTATTTCATATTTTGAAATGTAAATACAAACTATGTAATTTAAAATAAAACTCACTTGTATGTTATGTTTGATAGTTGTCTGTAAAAGTTTGTTGTCCTATTTTCCAGTAAAGATCAGAAACTATAATTGCTTTAGATGTTTGACATGTTAACTGATATTTTTTCATATGTCTGTTGTACAAACAATTAATAACTAGACTGAGTAAACATCACTATTTTGGAAAACACTTTTTGCGTCTGAAGGATATTCAGTCAGTATAAAGGTATAAAGCTTTTCCTTTCTGATTCATTCTTCTAGTGGCTCCAAATAAGACCCAGATTATATTAGACATATTATTATTATTGTGCAATCTTTGTACAGGCTGAGGTGAATTTTGATAATCAAACAATGAACCATGAAAATAAATTAAAACATGGAAATAGGAACAACAGAAAACGGCACCCCGACCCTTACCCCAAAAAGAGGCTCAGTGATGACACCCTCAGGACATTTCAAATACCTTGTCTCTCCCTAAAAATAATAACATAAAGCATTTGATAAACATGGTGAAATATCTTTTAATTTGTAAAGACCATAGCCTTTTTATGTGTTAGCATTGTTCTCAAACTTTAACAATATATTGCTTGAAAATGGTAATGTATTCCGCCTCTTCAAAGGATATTGTTTCAGTACATAAATGTGTATGATATAATTATTATAAAAACATTCCCTAAAAAGATATTTATAATATATAATTATCACATTGTATACTATTGCATTTAAATTGTCTAATTATGTAATATATTTGCATAGATATTTACCTATATAACCATTTAACTTTTTGTTTTGTTCTTTGTTTGAAATGGAATGGTCTAATTTTGTATTTGTGAACTTGATATGCTGGTAAATTTTCATGAATGTGAAAGTGTTTCAGTTTGCTTTTGAGAAAAAAAAACTACATGTTCAGGTCTTGCACCATTTGAGGGCAGCAAATACAGTTAAATGCCATGTGCACACTTGACTGGATTGCGTTATGGTTGCTTCTGGGGCACATATAAGATTTCATATCCATGCATATGACACAGATGTTTTTATTTAATAAATCTTGTTTTGTTTTTGGCTAGTAAGAGAAAGCCTTTTTCTTGAAGACTTAAAGCGTTGATTTCTTTTTCTTCTTTACACCCATGCATCATATTAAAAACCTGCAACAGAACAAAAAGGTGTACTTAGACTGACTTTTAATGACTTTTTACAGGCAATGCAATTCAATATTAGTACTTCATAGTAGTTTAAAAACATTAAACAAAAAATGTGATAACGTTGCATACATTCATGTTGCATACATTCCTAAAATAGGCCTACCACTGATTGCAGTACAACTCATATCCTCCTGGGACCCAGGCATAGACTTTTGTCCTCTGTAGAGGACATTATATTTTAGTGAATTTCGCTGAGTCCATACATGCCACAGTTTTAAGTCTGGATGTACAGAGCACATTCAGGGATATCAAATGTTTGGAGGTTTGATCATAAACACACCTTCTCTTTGTTCTTTAAAAATGACTGATATTGACAGAATCATCAAATTTAGCACTCTTAGGGAAATATGATAATAGTTTGCAATTATCATTTAAATCGGACTAATTTTCAAATTGTTATAAATAAACATCTCAGAAAAATGTTATTGCGTTTCAAATCGGAATATGACTTTTTGTTAAGAAACAAGGCATACTTTTCATACATGTCTTCTGTAGAGGACACCAGGACAAACGGCATGTTAATCAGGCATTTTTGGGGAGACACAGACACAACAAGTCAATATGGAAATAAACTATAGATCAATATTCCTATGAAATATGAGTTATTCTTATGAAAATGTTGCCAAGTCATTACTCCCATTATATCACTTCTTTTTTCATTATGGTTTGCCCCAAGAACACATTAATATGCAAATTATATGCAGATGCATGGGAATATCAATTTATGGATATTTTACGCACATATTGCATGAAGTAAAATAGTATATCAAATCATTCTGTTATATCTTTCATAAAATAGTTGAGAATCATCTTTGTACAAAGTTTGAAAGTTAAAAATAGCCTGAAACCTAAAAAAACAGACTGGTGAATGAAAAAAAAAAAAAAATCATTGTTTTTGCCTATACATGCCTTTTCCTGTCTATTTTTTTAAAATAACTTAGTACTGACGTCCTCTACAAGGACATAGAATAAAATATATTTTTTCAAAAATGTTTTTTCTACATTTGTTTCTTATGCTTCAACCAATGTAATGACAAAAAAAAAATCACAAAACTTTTTTATGGTTCTCAAGAGGATATTCTGTATATATTCACGTTATCATGTAATAAAACACTACAACAGTCACTGGTAGGAAGTTATGTTTAATAGTTTAATCAAAATAAGTAAGTTTAATCAAAGCAATAACCGCTCGGTTGTGTGTTGATTCGAGAAGAACAGGTTCATAAGAGTCATTTGTTCGTGAATCGAACTGATCACGCGATGTGATTCACTAAAAAAGAGCCGACACGTGTGAGTCATTCTTGCCCGTTCGAGAACTGAACGTAAACGAAAATACGTTTTGTTAAAGGGGTCATATGATGCTTTTTTAAAGATCATTATTTTGTGTATTTGGTGTAACAGAATATGTTGACATGCTTTAATGTTCAAAAAACACATTATTTTTCAAATACTGTACATTATTGTAGGTCCTCTATGCCCCGCCTCTCTCAAACGCTTCGTTTTCTACAAAGTCCCTCCTTCTGACAAGCGCAGTCTGCTCTGATTGGCCAGCTGACCCAGTGCATTGTGATTGGCCGAACACCGCAAGCACTCGTCGGAAATGTAACGCCCCTTACCATAATCGCGAGCTTCATCTTTCAAAATAAATGTAAAGACAGAGCCCGAAAGGGGAACAGAGTCGCGTGACAGACACAGTGATGAAGCTGGTATGTGTTTGCAGTACACAAGCCACGGTTAAGACAGCTGACTCCACTGTGATGTGACCCTGTCTCTCTCTCTCTCTCTCTCTCACACACGCGTGCACGCACACACACACACGCACTTACTTAAGCTAATAACAAAACAGTAGCTGATTCAGAAGCGCCTGATTGTCATAGCAAAGTCAGAATTACCTCCTCTCCTAGGTTCACGAAACGGTCGTCCATAAAATGTATTGCTGTTCTGTTGTAAGTAATCTTAATGCATCTACTTTCGGAAGGCCAAATATAGTGCTTTTGCTTTCGCCTAGAAACACACAGCGTCTCCTTGACATGGCTGCTTCAACACTAACTGCGGTTAGTGAAACCACGCTTTCTTTCTTTGCGTGCACATTTGGGCGCGTTATGCAAATATTTCCACATAGTGAGGTAGGTATGTGGGGGCGTGTTAGAACGAGCCGTTTTAGGGGGGCGTGGCAGAGTCTTAACTTTGATAAAGAATATCTCTTTGGTTTTGAGACTTTAGTCTTTGCAACTTCAGGGATCTTATCTATGCACAATCAGCTTGTAACACTCCAAAGAGAAAGCAAAACTTGAAATCGCATCATATGACCCCTTTAAAAATGGAACGGGTGCTGACTCCGTTCTGTTCCCCACTCTATCCTTGACCTTCTCGTTTCCACGTCCTCGCGCGCGCGCCCCGCGTCATAGGATCAGGAATACAATCAAGGCGGAGCAGCGAGCCTGACTTCGTCCTCCCGCACACGCGCGGCATGGGCTCCACGCACGCGCACGTCTACTCTAAACAGTTAGCCATCCCACAAGCAAGGCAGTTTATGAAAGAAACCGGGGGAGCACATTTGTTAGACCCTCTGAGCGAACAAAATTATCACTGGCGCAGAGGTACGACACATTCAAGTTAAGTCGCAGCATGTTCACGTTAAATGAATAGCATGTTATGTTATGAGTGACACTAACAGGTTATGTTTAAACTTTAGCGGCTAGCTGGCTGCTCGGGCATGCGAGTAGGTGTGGCGAGCACGCAGAGAGGTTCAGTGGGTGTCCGCGTGCGCTACATTGTACACCGTGTTCTATTAAATGTGGCGGGCTTCGTTAGTGCAAATATCTCACGTCACTTTCGGGACATTTGCCAGCAGAAATGTGCGTTGCAGTGTTACAGGAACTGTCCAGTTTTGAAGTGGTCAAGAGACAAACTTGAGCAACTTTAAAGTTGGGTGTCTTGTAGTGTTGCATGCATGGAAAGAATTCACTTATCAGTCAAGGGGTTTGTGAAATAATCTTACGTAACCGTTTTAGTTACATCTGTGTTTCTGTTTCAGACTGGCAGCTTACACACAAGCTGCTGAGTTGTCATGAAATAATTCACCACTATATAAACTTTCTGTCATCGCTTACTTATGCTGGGAATGTTATGCTCAATGACAACCTCAGTCACTTTCATTTTATGGAAAAAAAGGTTGCAATAAATGTGAATGGTGACTGAGGCTGTCAGTCAGTCACTGTTCTGCCTACTATCTTTGTTCTCCACAGGTGAAAGTCGTTGTCTTAAGGTTATAACAACAGTTTATGTTCACATACTTAACAAAAAAAAAAAGCTTTTGTTTTTCGTAGTGGAACAGATGCCAGAAGTTCCCCAAATTGTAAGATTAACTTATAAATGCCTTATAAATTGTTTGTTTGTTCTAGGGCTTGTGAACACAGTCATTTGGTCGTGCATGTCCCTGAGAGCCTGACATTTCTCTTAAATGGCTGCCTCTGGCTCCTCCACCACAGTGCCTGAAGGATTTCACTATGAGACCAAGTATGTCATTCTCAGCTACCTCAGCCTGCCCCCGCCATTAAGATCAAGATCCTCAGAGACAGCGGAGGGTAAGAATTCACATCCACAAATTAGTACGTACAAACTGCCTGCCTGGCAAGAATCATAAGGAGTTTCATTTAAAGGGGTCATATGATGCGATTTCATTTTTTCCTTTCTCTTTAGAGTGTTACAAGCTCTTGGTGCATAAAGAAGATCTGTAAAGTTGCAAAGACTAAAGTCTCAAATCCAAAGAGATATTCTTTATAAAAGTTAAGAGTTAGCCACACCTACCTAAAACGGCTCGTTCGAACACGCCCCCACATACAGTGGGGCAAAAAAGTATTTAGTCAGCCACCAATTGTGCAAGTTCTCCCACTTAAAAAGATGAGAGAGGCCTGTAATTTTCATCATAGGTATACCTCAACTATGAGAGACAAAATGAGAAAAAAAAATCCAGAAAATCACATTGTAGGATTTTTAAAGAATT
>NW_015647012.1:361742-375017 GCF_001515625.1 Sinocyclocheilus rhinocerous | reverse complement strand
TTACTGACAAGATGCGCGTTAAATATCGCATGCGATTTATCGTGCAGCCCTAGTCTGGCCGGACACGGCATCAGCAGTATGTGAGGGGCGTAACATTTCCGTCTCATGCTTGAGGTATTCGGCCAATCACAACGCATTGGATAGCTGGCCAATCAGAGCACACCTCGCTTTTTCAGACCGATGAGTTTTGTAAAAATCGACGCGTTTCAAAAAGGCGGGGCATAGAGGAGAAACAATAATGTACAGTATGTGGAAAATAATGTGTTTTTTTAACTTTAAACCGCATAAACACATTTCATTACACCAAATACACAAAATAATGTTCTTTTTAGCAGCATCATATGACCCCTTTAATCTCAAAACAATGACAAAACTTTCAATGGTATGCTTGTCTCGCCTATGCAAGAAAACAGGCAGCAGTTGTATATTGTAGTGCAAGTGCACGAAATCACATTTTTAATGTACATGCATGGAAAAAAAGTCTTCTGCTTTATGCAGTACAAAATTATTTTAGAAGTAATGGGACTGATGCAAAATTGTAAAAGTTTTGAAAAGTTTTAATAAAAATATTCAGTTGTAACAAATAGACTCTTGAATCTTTCAGATAGACTTATGAATCATTGATATGGGATGATATTAGACTCAAAATGATTACTAGATGCACGCACAATTATCCATGTACTGCATACATTTTATACATGTATCTTACTAACCACAAACAAATGCCTTTCAATTTGAGTCTGGAATTCGGGATTAAATGATTGTGCAGTGATTTGTACAAATACAGATATGCTTGTGAATAAAAATTTTCTGTTCTGCATTAATATATCATAAATTGCTCATCGCAAATGTGCGTCACTACACTGAAACAAATGCTTTTCAACCAGTGTCTGCAGAGTTAAGAATTACACTAATGTGCAGCATTTTGTTCAAATAGAGACATATTTCTGATTAGCTATGCTGATTAGCCGAAGATACATGTATAAAATGTATGCAGTACATGGATAATTGTGCATGCATCTATTAATCATTTTGAGTCTAATATCATCCCATACATTGAGATGCATTTTCACAAAAGTCATGTACATACCACAGTGAACAAATGCTGCCTTTACATGCTATTTGGAATTTCTTACTTTCCAATTCTAGAATCATTATTATTATTTTGTTGCGTTCAAGTGCTATGTTGTCAGAAATAATAGGAATCACTGAGGACACCAGGTTCATTCTTGTCTATTTCTTAGGGAAATCTTATTAAAACCAAAATGAATTGAAGATATTTAATCATTAATCATTTGAATAAAATCGAGTCCTGTTTGTTGTCAACCATATAAACATTACCCACACTATTGTATACATTAACTGTGCTGTCTAGATTGTCAGCTTGTGTTTTCGCTGTGTAAAATACATTCAATATGCATCTAATGGGGTAGATTTTATAAACATAAATGTACATGTCTGTATCAGCAAGAGAAAGCAGTGTAGATGTGAGAAAAAAAACTAATAAAAACAGTCACTACAGCAATAGTTCTCTCCTCTTGCTCTAGCACCTCTTATACTGTCCATAGAGCTGTTTTGCTGAGAATCTGGGTTGCTAACAGCACCATTACAGTTCTAGAAGTGTTTGTCTACAGTTGCTGAGGTCACATTCCTGCTCCAGGAATCTCCATTTTGCCCTTGAACATGGACTATAACTCAAAGTGCTATATACAGAGTGTCGTAACTAGTGTAATTTGATTGAAAAATTACTGTAGGTATTGCAAGTAATGCATTAACAAATCCTTCAGAGTGCATGTGTTGTCTATACTTATGTCACAGTCCATATACGGTTGGCCAATTTGGTCCTGTTGGTATCATTTAGATGTCATTTGACCAATTGCCGAGTCCATGGCAGTTTGTTTAGAGGAGACATTGTAAGGCGGATTCTCATGAATATTGACTTTTACGTTCTTTTATTTAGTCCTTGTGGAGTTCAGAAGCGAATGCAAAGTTTGTCATTGAGAGTTAGTCTGGTTGACTTCAACACAGAGGATGGTATGGGCTTAAGCTGCCTGTTGGAGATATTGGAGCCTTGGGCATATCAGCGGTTCAATGAGGAATGTCCTATGTCCTGCTCTGGTTTTCATTCAGTCAGCTTTGAAAGTAGCTTCTGATCCCTCTTTCCACTCGACCCGCTCTGCACTCTGACAGACTGTCATGTGCGATCAGCGTTGGCTTGTTCACATGCCACTGTTCAGAGTAAAGCTTAGCCTGAACAAAACTGACCAAAGACCGGCCCGGCCTGGGAAAGTCAATGTGATCTCCCATCAACATTTGTTAATGTTGTAAAAGGCTTTATTGTCTGCTTCATAGTCATTTTATACACACTCTCTCTAAATCAGTTTCTTTCCCTTTTCCTGTAGTCATTCACTGGATCTGTGTAGTTGAGAGAGCTGAAAGCCTGCACAAACACTAAATAATTCACCAGTGTATGAATGAATAGCCACGCAATGGTTTAAGGCACCACAGAAATGCCAGTTGTATTATAGCCACTATGTTACAATATTGTTTCTAATAATGTATTTGGAATATAATACAGTAAATGTGGAATAATCAAAATTAATTTAAAAGTACCTGGACACATGATAATTTTTTTTGGGGAAATGGTCATAAAAACAGTCCTAATTTTCTTTTTGCTATTTACATATATTATCTGGAGCACATGATATGTTGTGACTTTGTTCAAAAGTGATGAGTTTGATGATAAATGCATCTATTGGATTGTTTAAGGGTTATTAAAGTCAATTAATATTTGGATAAAATGAGTGCATCTGTGTTACACTCCAGTCAGTTTCACCTTTAGTTTCTTTTCCACTTCACCTTTTTTAGGTTCATCAGTCATGTAGAAAATTATTCAGCTGAGGATTTTAATAGCTGGAGTTTTCTGACTAGTTTTGGCTTAGTATATTTGCATCAAATTCAAATAATCAAGATTGCTTCAAAAATTCAGGACTTGAGATTAGCAAAATATTTAAGGAACTGATGAAATTGTAATAATGCTTACACGTTTGAATAAAAAAAACAAAACAAGGTTACTACTTTAAATGTAGTAATGTAGCAAAAAATATTTTTGCTCCAAAAGAGCCTCAGATTCCATCTGTCATTGTATCTTGCATATTATCTTGTCTATATAGATTTACAACTTAACTCTTTTTTTCCTTAAAAAATAAAATAAAGAAATAAATAGGTAAAAAGTAGGGCTGTGCAATATATCGAAATATCGCAAATGTACATATCGCAATATGCATATCGCTACAGCTTGCAATATTTGGGGCCATGAACAAAAGACAAAGAGAAAATCACTCACTGCTCTTACCTAAATAACTTTTGTAGCTTAAATAAGAATCAGTGCATATTGAATTCATAGAGTATTACACTAATGTTAAAATGACATTTTTATGTAATGCTCGAGTAAAACACTGTTCACTTTCAGAAGTTGTTGTAGGGGTGCTTTCTTATTAGAATCAGAATCAGAATGAGCTTTATTCACCACTTAAGTGTGCGCAAGCAGGAACTCTTGGTACGTACATACATACAAATAACCATATATATATATATATGACACAATATAGTTATAGAAGTTCACAGAACTGACTCGGCAACAGCTGAGTAAAACTGTTTCAACTGAGCATGTGGCACTTTAAGCATTATCGCATCGCATATCGAATATCGCATTATTTAATGAGTTATCGCATATCGCATTTTTCTTCAATATCGCACAGCCCTAGTAAAAAGCATTTTGGTCATACTTAACCAGGTAAATGATAACATCAAAATACGAGACATTATAATTATTTATAACAGTTATATATCGGTAAGGTCTGCAGGCAAAAAAAAAACAAAAACCTTTTTTGTGATTAATAGATATTTTATGATTCTGTGCAGGAGAGAGCCATTCTACACAGGAAGTGGAAAGAGAGCGGAATAGTAGCCTGAAGAAACAGATTGAGAATGAAATGAAGCAGCTGGAAGAGGAAATTGCGGCCTGCAAGATATTTTTTGTTATTACACTGTAATTTCATGATAAAATGAATCTGGATCATAGTTTAAAGTCATCTGCCTCTTTTTCTGCTCAGCTTTTTCCAGGACTGGTTTTGATCAGCTCATATCCCCAGTGTTCAGTCCAGCCAATCCAGAAAGCTCCATAGAAGACAGCCTGGCAGTGCTGGGGGACCGCGTCTCACGGGACCTGGACACACACCTGTCCTCCGCCACTCACACGCTTCTGAGCAGGTCCTTTTAAACGTCCAGGGAAAATTCCTTGACAATTTTAGTAGTTGGAAAAAAGATCTAGCAATGTACTTGGCAGAGGTCTATGCCAGAAAAATGCATTGTGTAAACAGCCTGCACACAGTTATTATAAGTTGGCTTTAAATTAGTTCAAATGACTATTCTTGACATTGAGCTTAAATATTGACGAAAGCTTTCAACATATGTTATGCTGATGTTTTTTCTGAAGAACAAGCAAATTCAGATTAATGCAGAGAAATGTTCATTATGTATGTGCCTCGCGTGCAGTGATTTGGACTTTGAGCACTTCAGAGCAGCGGTGGAGGAGGTATCTTCTCATGCTCAAGGAGGATGGAGCAAGGTAATCCAAAATACTCAAAGCACCCTAAAGGCCATTGGGATGTTTTCACTGAATCGTGAATGTATCTGTCCTTCATTTTCTTATTCTGTGTTACACTGTTTAGGTGTTGGTACCCTTAGTATTGTTACAAGCCCTACAGAATGAGGGGCAGCCACTGGAGGCACTGCTACACCATGGTTTGCGTTACCTTGAGGAATCGCAATCAGACTTCATCATTCAGCAGGGAGGATGGGTGAGTGACTTATAATTGATGGGTGATGTACTGTCTGTAGCTCGACCTGGATGGTATAGCCAGTTTTTTTCCATTTCAAACTTTTTTTCTATCAGTAATGCACATTTCTATGTCTCTTTTTCTGGTGTAGTTGTGCATTATGTGAGTTCACAAAACAAATGCACAGCACTCAATGATAAATTAATGTCTGTGCAACCTATTAGCAACTTATGAAACAAATGACAGTATAAGTGTCTAACTGGGTGTCCCTAAAGCAGTGGTTCTTGACCTTTTTAACTAAAAGGTCCCCATTGTCCCAACACACTATCTGTAGATAAGATATTTTCCCCAGTATTTCTACTACAATTTTGACAAAGTTGCTTGTTTTTAATCTCTTTTTATAAACTGAAACTCTAGTTATTGAGAGGGGAAAAAAATAATTTCTTGATTTCTTGCATTTTTTAGCATTTAAAGTTAAATTATTTTAATTTATCATTAATATTATGAATATTAATTTTATTGATGATAATATATTAATTATAATAATTCATCTTGGGGGTTTGCTGAGGCCCCCTGGTTGAGAACCACTGCCCTAAAGAGGTGAAGGTCAGTTAAAAATACAAAACTGGGGAGGAATGGTCATTCACTGTGTTTTTCAAGACTCCTGTCAGGAGAGGGAGCCAGAGCTGTGCTCATGTTTTTAACATATTACCTAATTCAGCTGCTGCTGGATAATGCTAGAATAACTTCACCAACACATTGTATGTTGACAAATTATACTTTGTTTAAATTATTTGCTCAAAGTGTGAAGGACTATGTTATCCATACAATCCTTAGCAGTGTTTTTTTTTTAAACTCATTATGTGGCTATGTGATGGCTGAGATAACTTTGTTTAGTGTTTCATCAACAATTTCACCTTCCTCTCACCTTTATGGACAGTGATAACTTTAGGGTGCTTCTGGCAAGCTGTGGTGATCATGAGCATATTTGTTTATGGTACAACTCTTTGCAACTTCACATTAAAGATCATAATAAAAAATTACTCTTTAACTTAATGTTTTGCATAATGCGCACACTTATTCCCATTCATCTTATCAAAATGTAATTGTATGTAATTTGATAGTTCAAACTCAAGATTGATCATTTCGGAAGGCTATCATACCCTCATGCAAATGTTTTATGAGAACAGCTCTTCACGTTTGTCAGATGATGTCGTAAAGCATGATGTAGTTCTTGTTTGTTTATAACATCCTATTTAGGTCACACTGTATCTCAGATGAGGGCCGTCCGTATGAAAGACTCAGTTCATGCATTCTGTGTCAGAAGGATTAATTTAATTAGAGTGCCGTTGACACTGACACAGGGAGGAGGGGAGACCATTGTTTTATACTGCCGCTCAGTACAGGACCACATTCCAGTGATGGAGCGAGAGCTTTGGCGTAGATGATACGGGATGAGCATCTGTGAGAGTTTGAATGCAGCTGGGAGGAGTCTGACGAGGAGGAGACCGTGTGCAAACAAACCAGACCTCCTGCTCAGCAGTTCCAGCCCCATTACTCTGACAGCAACCTTTATCCTGCCTATACTTTCTCTCTCTCATTCACTTTATTTCCTTGTGGTCACTGCTGGAGTTTTGCGCCGAACACAGGCAGGTAGGACAGCTGCTTTCTTCTAGATGTTCTCTTGTGGTCCATTTGCACAAAAATATAAACGTTATCGATTTAAGTCTTTTTGACCGCTTTCTTGCTCTCCATTACGTAATGGCCGTGGCAACAAAGTTGTAAATGGATAATAAAATAGCAAACACAAGAACACTCTCACAAGGTTTAATTCTCCATTTAGTTCTGTCCATTAAATAGGCCAGTCTGTAAATATTTAATTTGAGGATTAACCTGTTTTAGTGTTGAAGTGACTGCAGTTGGAGTGACTTTGTTTGCTCAGTACTGCTTTTAGATGAATATAATTGTGTTTTGGGCAGTCACTGTTTTTTTTTGCATCCTTGAAGAAGTACAATAATTGTTATAGTATTACAAAACAATAAAATAAGCCTTGTTAGTAGAACATGAGAATGAATTTCTGAGTAAATTGTTTGCTAAAACATTCTAGATTGCTGCATCAATATAGTGTCAATTCATGTATAAATGGTTTTAATACGCAATTCATGAATGAGACCCAAAGTCAGTGACATGAATGAAAAGGGATCTTTGTGTGTGTCTATTCTGCAAAACCCAGGGCAAAGCAGCGAGAAGCCATTTTGAAAACTAAAATACAGCATAAGTCAATGACATGTTCCCGCTGAGTCACGCTGTCTGCTCTGATCATGATAACTCCTGTAGGTCAAGGGAAAGCGTTCAGTGCACCACCAAAGGGGTAACAGATACCCGGTGTGTGGGACGTGGGGGACATTTTGTCTTGTGAGTTACTCCACCCCTTTATCCCGTTCTTGTCCCTCTGTCTGCTCTGTACGCAACAGAGTTGGCCTTCAGGGTGTCTGTGTCACATGGCACAGCAAAGATTCTTGAGATGGTATGATGTGATGTAATTTGACTCCTGTTGTGCTGGTACAGACAAACCGGACCAAAGCAGTGTGCCCCTGTCTGTATATCAGTAGGTGCTGAGAGCGGTGCTCAAGTCACATCAGATCGCTCGGCCCGGCCTCTTACGTAACTACATTTTACAGGCGATGTGCTGCTCTCATCACACAAACAGAGGCCTTACGCCACCCCCACACACTCCAGAGATGAAGAACATAAATAAATCTGATAAATCCTCCTATGATTCAGCTGGAGCAAGGCTGTCCCAGTTTGATTGCCTCCAAACTATTCACAGTGCTAGTTGAGATGGTGACCTGTATGCATGACATCTTATGGGAGATTCAGACGAATCTTTCAGCTAGTATCCAAATTTGGTTTGGATTCAGTTTAACAATATTAAGTATTTGCTTGCGTACATTTAGTATATGTTTAGTTGTTTTAAAGGGGCAATGTTAACCCTTTAAGGGTCAAGTCTGTCTGAAAGGCTAATGCTCTGTTTATTAATGAATGAGCAGGCTTATGCGGTGAGTTTCCTCCAGTAGGTTGCATGATGCAGTGGGTAAACTGGTCTTCTTATCAGCAGACACAGTTCAGCATTCACAGTCAAATGGTACAGTATGTGGAAATCCACATGTGTGGTGCACCCTCAACAGACAAGATATGTTTATCTTTGGTGTGGATGCCTTAACAATAGAAACTGCCTTACAAGTGTGTCAGAAGTAGTATATACTGTCTAAAAGATGTCTAGTGTCTACAGTGATTGTGATTCAGAATGTATGAGCATTCACATTTATGGACATTACTGTTCAAAAGTTTAGGATCAGTAAGATTTTTTTAAAAATTAAATTAATACTTTTATTTTGCAAGGATGCATTTATTTGTTCAAAAGTGACAGTAAAGACATTTATGATGGATTTACACAAGATTTCTATTTCAAATAAATGCTGTTCTTTAAATATATTAGAATAGTTATTTTAAGTTGTAAAATTGTTTTTTAATATTACTGTTTTACTGTATTTTTTATCAAAAAATGCAGTCTCTGTAAGCATTAGAGACCCACTCCATTGAACTATACTGGTGTATATTTAGTATACACATTAGTTCTCATACTTATTAGTAGCTCAGTATTACTAAATGGTTATCACTAGACCGGTTGTATCCTCTGTACACCACCCTATCTTCAATATTGCACTCTTGTGTGAATGCGAAAGCATTTGAGTTTGGCAGATATGCGTGAGTTTTTGTCTTTAGGTGAGGGTGGGTACATGTACTTAGGGTGGAGTGGTGTATAGGCACACAAGGCTCACCTAAGAGAACACGCCTTACAGCATAACTTCATTTTTAGACAGTCTCTGGATAGGAAAGCAAGCCTAATCTTGCAGGAAACATTCATCTTACTCCACCGTTCAAAAAGGTATTGTCAATTTTAGACTATGTAAATAGGGTTTTTGTTACTTTTTTTCTTGGGTTTATTTAATCGGCTTAATAAGTAAAAATTCTCAAATCCATCCCAATCTAGTTTTCTGTGATGGTTTCACATGCATTTAAGTAGGTGTCTTTACTTGCCACAGATTATTTTGTGTCATTTTCATTAAAAATTATCACCTGTAAATCAAGTATAATATGTGCAGTGCTGCATAGCTCATTATACACTACCATTTAAAGTTTTGGGGCTGGTACAAATTATTTTTTTTAAATTAATGCTTATATTTTCATTAAATCAATGACAGTAAAGATATACAATTTCAAATAAATGCTGTGCTTTTGAACTTTCTCTTCATTAAAGAATCCTGATAAATGTATTGTTTCCACAAAAATATTTGGTAGAACTGATTTCCACCTTGATAATAAGAAATGTTTCTAAACATTAATAAATGCAGCCTTGATGAAAGCCTCCATAACAGACCTTTCAAAGTAGAATCTCAACCCCAAACTTTTGACTTTACTGACATAACCTGTTGTTTGTTTGTTGTGTTTACCATGCAGATTAAAAAAAAAAAAAAAAGAATTTCTGTCTTAATATATGAATGTTGAAGTGCATATGGTCCACTGGTTTCTTTGGAAACTCTAAAGCCATATGACTATTTAGTTATTTTTTTAGGTTACACGTGATGGTTATCTATCTATCTATCTATCTATCTATCTATCATGTATAAGGCACTGTCACATTCTACTGGTTATGTGCTTATGGTCCTCTCTCTGTTAGCCATCAGATTTGAATCCAGATGCTGGGGTCTAATGTGCTTTTGAAAACATTAATGTGAGACAGGATTACATGTGAAACTAGATGCACGTGCACAGTGGTGGATTACTGAAATCTAAAAGACCAGAAACGGCACAGTGAGCAGAATGGTGTCTTTTAAGAGGAGTAAGGAAGGGGCAGTATATTAAATTTTTTTTGCAAATGAGCAGAAACTAACGTATTTACAGACGATGAGTTCAAATTCAAATAGGCTCATTTTGCATGCTTGACCTAGTAGTGGTAGACATGCAGAACCCAGTGGCATATGCGCACACCACAGCTGTATGGTGATATCATTGTGTGGGTGACAGAGGAAGATAAAGACATGACTAGATAGGAGGGACCCTGGCCAACAGTACAGTGAATAGAGGTGGAGAGTGGATTAACACACTTCCTGCTGAGGTCTTTCCTTATTGTGAACGTTGCCCTCAGGTCTGTCTTTGTGTGTTTTTAAAGAAGATGCTTCATTCAAGTTATTTTAGATAATAAGAACCAATCAACACTGTTTTCAACTTGATTTGCTGTATCTGTTTATGTACTCCTTTTAAAAAAAATTTTTTTTTTTACAGTTTTTGTGCAAGAACTAGGAGAACTGAATAAAAGCTTTTATCAGCCAAATACACTAAAATATTATTCAGTTAATAAGTGTCCATCACTGCAGCTTTGCATTTTAAAGTTGATTTTGTTTAGTCAACCATGAAGTAGAGAGAATTTATTATTAGAGCTGTATTACTCTCACACTCCACTGGGTGGCATAAGAAATTCAGTGACAAATGATGCCTGTCATGGTAAATTCCAAGTACTAAAAAAGACATACTCCAATGATTCTGTTTGAAAGTTGGTGTGTGTGTGTGTTTAATAAATACGTTTTATTTTAACAAGCTACAATACCATTCAAAGTTTGGGGTGGTATGATTTTTAAAAAAATATTTTGATTAAAACTTACACTCATCAAAGCTGCATTTATTTGATTAAATACAATAAAAATAGTAGTATTGTTAAATATTGTTACAATTTAAAATAATTTACATTTTAATATATATGAAAGTGTGATTTATTCCTGTGGTGGCAAATATACATTTTCCTATTACTTCCTGATCCTTCAGAAATTATTCTAATATGTTGATTTGGTACTCAAGATACATTTACTATTATTATCAATGTTGAAAACAGTTGTGGTGCTTAATATGTTTTTAGAAACCGTGATGCATTTTTTTTCCCAGGATACTTTGATGAATAGAAATAAATAAAAATAATTTAAAAAGCATTTATTTGAAATGGAAATCTTTTGTGACATTATAAATGACCTTACTCTGTTACTTTTGATCAATTTATTGCACCCTTATTAAATAAGTGTTAATTTATTCAAAAAAATCTTACTGACCCCAATCCTTTGAATGCTAGTGCACGTTTTTGAAAATAAAATAAATAAAATGAATAATTTTGCATATGAATTTTGGTATTGTAATGACTATACATTGACCATGAGAATGGTCTCCATGAGAATGATTTGTAGACACAGTCAGGCTTACCATATAAGGAAATGCACATATTGCATGTTTTTGTTCCAGTGGTAAAGAAAGGTAATGAGATTAGACATTTGGAATCACCACAGACGGAAATGTGTACGTACATTGCCTTACCACAGGTTTAAAAATGAATCATAAGGATGTGTTCTTATGACTCAGATGTTGCAAAAATAACAATGTTGTGTTCTACGTAATAGACCTTCATTGGAATATTGAGCAACATTCATGTTTTAATATCGATTTCTTAATATTATTATTTTTTTATTTCTCATTTATAGAAGAATAGAATAGAAAGAGTAGAATATATGTGTTTGGAATAAAAAATGATTAATGGACCAACTGATTCATATTTCCACTCTTTACATTACAGGGCACTGTGTTCAGCCTGGATGAAGCTGAGGACCCTGGCGTGATCATAGCCGAGGACAGTAACGACATCTACATCCTGTCAGGTGAACAGGCCTCGGATCAGCTGAGCCCTCCTGCTTCACTACTGACTCTTGGAGATAGCAGTGGGCCAGCTTCCTGGCAGACAGAGAGTCTTCCTGTGTCTCTGACAGGGCACGAGTCTTGGGCGCAGGTTGGCATGATGGACCCAGAAGACTCCAAGAGTCTGGACAGCGCCGAGGGAGTGGCGTTAGTTGAGGAGCAAAGCGAGAACAACTCCTCGAACTCTGACATTGTCCATGTGGAGCGTGAAGATGCCGAACTGCTTGAAGAAGGTGGGGAGACGGTAGAGGAAGGGGAGCTGCAGAGTAGCATACTTAGCGTGCTGGGCAGTGAGAGTGAACTCGCTGCTGTCCGAGAAGAAGCACCAACCGCAGAGTCTGTGCAAACTGCAACTGAGCCGATTGTGGAACCAACCGTGATGGAGATGCCTCCACCTCCAGCCTTAGTAGAGCTAGAGCACCCAGCCGCCCCTGCTGCTGCTACCACCTCGTTCCCCGTGCCTGAGCCTGAGATTCAATCTCAGCCTGTTCCAGCTCCTGTGGAGCCACAATCATCACCCTCACCTGATCTAGAGCTGGAAGTGGTCCAAGCAACCCTGGAGCAGGAGATACTTCCAGAGGTTGATCTGAAGGCCTTCTCCCTGGCCCACGACCTCCCTGTCCCGACCCCTCCTGAGGTGCAGACAAAGTCAGTGCCACAGCCTGAGACCTCTGACCTCCCCGTGCTGCTATACGGTGGTGCTGCCCTGGTGGCCATCGCTGCAGTATTGGCTTTTGGAGCGCTGGCCTACAGGAAGAAGTAGAGAGTCTGTGACTGTCCATGACCTCACTGTATCTCTTGCCCTAATGGAAGCCCTGTGGGTCACAGTGCTGCCACAAGCAGTACTTTATGGGAAAAGTACTCCTCTTATGTGTCATTACATTTTATTTTATTCTCATTGCTTTTATTTGTTGGCTTAGTTCTTTAAACCAGCTTTATGACTGGAGAGGAACTTGCAGGTGCAAAGTCGGGTTTCTTTTGTGCTGTATTAAGGCCTATTCACACTGCACAGACAAATGCCTACAAACTTGTTTGTACATGTTTGTTGGGTTTTGTGTGATCAGTGTGTTACCCCTGTCGGTGTTGGTCGGGGTTTGTTTTCACCCGAGTGAACATGTTCAATCAGTGTTTGTCGGTGTCTGTTGGGGCAGTGTGAACACGAGTTATTTTTCATAAAATTCTAAATCCAACGGCCAACTTGTTTGTTGGTGTTTGTCTGTGCGGTGTGAATTGGCCTTTAGTGAACATAGTAGTGATCTGTTCACTAGGCTGTGACCAAGGTTCCTGGTTTCAAAAGGAACCTTAAGGCTTCTGATTCAGAGGAAGTAAGTTAATTTTTGTTAGTGAAGCATGTTTATTTTCATATATAAATATTTGATTTAATGAAATAGTTTGATTTTAAAACAAGTTTGTGTGAGTGCATGGTTATGATTTTACCTTATCAGAAATGAAATATTAAAGTGCTAAACTTTATGGGCTGTGCTCTTCAGATGGATTGTGTGACTGATATTCTCCCAAAATATATCAGTACTTATACAAAATTACTCGCAACAACCAAAAGCAAAGTCTCCACGCATCCTTGATTCATTTAGACATTCATATTAACCATCTTTAATGTATATTTGCTTTTGTGTGAATC